>NC_044550.1:134034718-134303464 GCF_007565055.1 Rhinopithecus roxellana
TCATCCTCTCTCTCTCTTTGCCCCTTCCACTCTCTCTTTTGCTAAGTATATCACCTTTCCTGACCAGGAGTTAGCAAGCTGGTCCACTGACTAAATCCAGCCCACCATCTGTTTCTGTACAGTCCATGACCTGAGAGGAGTTTGTACATTTTCAAATGGCTATTGAATATAACATCCTAGATGTTGACATCCTAGATGTTGCCTCTTAGCTTGCAAAGCCTAAAGTATTTGCTATCTGGCCCTCTAAGAAAAAAAATCACCATATGCTTAGTACCTAGCACAGTGTGGAACCCATGCAACGCCTCAAAGAGTTTGCAGGACAAAATTCCAATTTAACTTTCTCAACGTGTGCGTGCCTGCCCTCATGTGGCCATCTGTCAAAATTGCAGACACACCACCCTGGGGCCTTAAGAAAGTCAGGAGGGATGAAGTCAGTATCTAATTTTGTTCCCACACATTTGTTGAGCACCAAGTCCTGGTATTTTGACACTGAATTTCTTGGGGCTTCAGTTTCCTCTTTAAATAAATAGATATAATATCACTCTATGGAGTAGTGAGGATAAAATCATGGGTCATGAAATTACAACACTGCAGTGGGCAAACAGGCTAAAGATGTGCGCAGACCACACGCCCTGCAAATGGCAGCTACTCCCATCTCTTGTTCATCCCCACCACTTCATGTTTACCTTCATGAGGAAGAGTGAAAACGTCCCCAATGTGTGTAAGGATGAGTACAGGGACAATTTTGGTGCCACTCTTTGTAAACCCAGGTCAGGTACCACCATGTTGCCCCCCTAACATGGACCCCCCTCTGCTTGGTGACCATACCAGCCCACTCTGCCCCACTAGTGAGAACAGGCTCGGGCGGGGCGCACTCCCTTCCCTGCTGCTTCATCTAGGGTCCAAGGCCGCGTGTCCATTTCCTCAGAAGCAGCAGGAAGGACTTGGCCCGAACTGCTACATGTGTGGGGAGCCTGGGCCGCCACTCATTCCTACCTGATAAGCTGAAGTTGGACTGGTGGAGGTTTCTGATGGGCGGGGGCTGGTGTTTGGAAGGCGAAGATTTGGCTGAAGGAGCGGGAGTTGCATATTTGGGTGTAGCTGGCACCTCGTACACAGGACCGTCATACATGCCCCTGGAAACCCCTCGCAATCCAAAAACCTAAACAGAGAATGGGAGAGTGTGATTGATCAACACTGTGCACCTGTGCCTTTCTGGGCAGACAAAGCAGAGCCCTGCGGGTGAGAGAGAAACCTGAGGTCACTTCGAATATGCATGCACACATACACAACACACACATGTACGACATGTGCACATCACACATATGCATCCACACTCACACAGGCATTCACACAAGCATGCATACATACACATATACATACCCACATGCATACACATACATAGAAGCACACACCACACATGCACTCACATACATGCAGTCATGCACATATATATACATGCACATGCAGTAAATATGCCTACACAGTAGCATACACACGTGAACATGCACACACACTCTTAAACACATATACAGATATTCACTCAAAGGCATACACTCACATATGTATACACATGCATACATGCCCACACACGTACACACTCAGATATACACACCCGTATATACACTTACACACACACACATACACATACACACAAAGCTTCATGCAGGAGGACCCCAAATGCCTTCCAAGAAGAAATCACTTTCCCTGACACTACCACCTACCCACCCCCGGAAAGGACCTCTGAATCCCAGACAGGCAGCAGCAAGGGCCCCATCTTCATGTATGTTCTTGCAGAAGTCAATGGCAAGGCAAAGATTCGGGGGGCAGGTAGTTTGTTGGAAGACGGTTCCAGAAAGGGGGAAGAAGTGGGGAGGTGAGACAGGGAGGGAGAAAACTCAGTACAGAGGGACAAGGAGTGGGCCACGTCTGTGGGGGGCAGGGCTGGGGACGCTGTGGGGAGCACACCTCTGCACCAGCCTGCAGGAAGATGGGGAGGAGGACAATGGAGCCACAGCCCCAGCCCCATTGGGAAAGGGCTATGGGGGCGGAGACCATGAAAGCAGCAGGGCTTCCAGGCAGGAGGCTGTCAGCCGGCTAGAACTGCCGATAGCAGCCCAGGTGACCTCAAGGGTGGCCAAGGTTGGGAGGGCACCTGCTCCAGGCACTGGAGAACAGCATGTGTTCAGGGACCTGCCCAGGGTCCCAGCATGGGTCAGTGGCAGCGCCCTACCCCAACATGGGGCTTCACCCTCTACAGCAGGTGACAGTGTCCTGACCCCAGCCCCGGCTCCTTCCTTCTCTATAGCAGGTGACAGCACACTGATCCCCAACTCTGGCCTCCTGCCTCTCCACAGGAGGAAGCCTCAATTTTAGCACTAAGTTCAAAGACCCACCACCTGCCTATCACGCTGACGGCCCTCCCCTCTGTCCCTGGAGCCCTGCTCCCTGACTCCCTGGGCCTCACTGTATCCTGTCGGCTTTTCTCTATGGCTTTTGCGTTGCTTCCTGGGTGAGGCCCTTCATCACTCCCTGAAGCGCAGGTGGCCAGAGGCAGGCTCTGGTGCAGGTCTCTTCCTCACCTGGCCTAGCTCCTGCAGGCATGAAGGAATCCCTGTGCGACAGGACCCCTGGTCCTACTGCTCCTGCAAACTGCTGTCTTGGCGTTTGGGGTCACATACCTGCTCTCACGGAAGCGGACTGTTAACCGCAGGCCTCAGACTCAGACCAAGAAGGAAATGAAGCCAGACAAGGGGTGTTTTTGCCTCTTCAGTGGGTGTCCCAGCCAGGGATTTCCATGAGTCCCCTGTCCTCAAGTGGCCTGCCGCCTGTGCCTGGCCTTGTCCCGGATCTGACTTGTTTCTGCCCCATCCCGTGCGAAGCATCTATGCAATTTGGTGTCTTTGACTTGGGTGCTACACCTCATGGAAGCTGGGTAGGGACCAAAACCAGACACAGAGCCTCACAGTTGGGGCTGGAGCCTGGGAATGCAGGAAGGCCTCTGGACTTTTCCATCTCAATTGGTGCCACTTATGAAGCACACAAAGAGCAGGACCACACACATATACGCACACACGTACACATGCCCACACACACGTACACACATGCCCACACACACAGCCCCCCACATGCTCGCATATACACGTGCGCACACACTCCAACACATGCACACACATCCCCATATGCCTGCATACACACGTGCACACATAACGCAAACATACATGCACACGCGCGTGCACACACATTAAGCTGGACTTTCTGGCAAACATTAGCTGTCTCATGGGGAAAGCAGGTGCCACGGGGATGGGAGGGCCTGGCTAGGGAAGATGTTGTCTACGGGTGGGAGTCTATCTCAGCTGTAAGAAAATTCCCTCCTCTGAGTTGCTCTGAAGTTAGGAATAGAGACTGCTCCTTCCCTTTGATAGATGCCCTGAGGTCAGCGCTAAGGTTGTTCAAGGAAAATAGGGAACGACAGGGCAGAAATGTCAAGGGAGGAAGGAAGGGAAGAAAGGGCGGATCTGAAGGGAGCCCTGCCTGCAAGACGCCAGGGATAATGCCTTGCTCCAAAGGGCCAGACCCGAGGGTTTCTGGGCCGTGACTCTGTCTAAGTCCTTCACGGCTCTGGGCTGCAAAAGAAGGATCACAGCACCTCCAGTGGGTGGGCAGGCTTGCTTAAGATGACGCAGGACAGCGCCCAGAGCAGCTTGGTAAGCATCCCTCCCATGATCCACCCACCCTCACGGGTGCACACCCCTCTACAGTTTACAAAGCCCTGGAACTTGCGTGTCCTCATTTGATGCTCACTCCTGTCCTCAGACAGGAGCCCAGGCCAGCATCTCAACCCATTTAACAGACAAGGAAAGGGAGGTTCCCAGAGCGATGACATTATTAACTTTGCACATGTCAGATCTCGATTCCCCAAGAGACACTGTCAGCTCTGGTCCCACGGGTGGGCCCGCTCCCCTGCAGACACACTCACCTTATTCCTGATTTTGACGCGCTGGTAGAGGTGCTCCGGGAATGGCTTCCGCGGAATGAAGCGGCCCATGCCTTTGTTAACGTTGATGTTTCCAGCTTCAAAGACGATCTTGCCCTGGCTGATGACCACTAGTGGGGAGCCGTGGCACTCCATGCCCTCGAAGATGTTGTACTCCACTGCCTGCACCAACAGCCTCAGCGTTACTTCCCAGGGTTTGCTCTGCTCCAACCGAGCTGTTCATAACAGCGATTTTGCCTAACATTATATCATAGGCGTGTTCCAATGGTTTTTTTTTTCTCTCTAAAAACACCTTTTATTGACTGTCTAATATTCCACTGTATGGTCCACAATGTATGTAACCAACAGCTCACCGTTGGGCATGTAGGCTGCTGGTAGCTTTCTATAATCAAATCAATATTGTTCTGGGGCATCATGAACAGGAAGGGGGTCCCCCTGGGGTTATGCAGTGTGGCTGCTTTGACTATACTGGACATAAAAATAAATACAATGTTCTTTGTTTTATTTAAAATGTCTCTTTAAATAAAATATTTTTTTCTCTAGGATAGGTTTCTAAAATCAAATGACTGGGTGAAAGAATATGAGCTGTTTTAAAGCATGTGTTCCCTATGGGCAAATTATTTTCCCAAGGGATGAAACTAACTGACACTGTATCTGCAATAAGGGAACATTTCATGTTAGCGCCCTCCAGCATTGGGTAATGCCATTTTTTTCTTTCTCTGCTAATTTGAAAGACAAAATAACATTTCCTTTAAAACACACATTTGGCCGTGCACGGTGGCTCATGCCTGTAATCCTAGCTACTCGGGAAGCTGAGGCATGAGAACTGCTTGAACCTGGGAGGCGGAGGTTGCAGTGAGCCAAGATCGTGCCACTGCACTCCAGCCTGGGGGATAGAGTGAGACTCTGCTTCCAGAAAACAACAACAACAAAAAACAAAACCCATACATTCCTTCCATCACTCTTAAAGTGAATACTTGAACTTGTATGTCAACTGTCACCAGCCAACTGCTTTTATTTATTATTTTAAAAGTAGGTCAAAGGTATGTGATAGAAAGGTAAATCTGTCTTCTACTTGAGTATGAGACATATGCCTTTAGGAGTTTCTTCTGTATCTCTAGGTATGTCCAAGGCCTGAATAATTGTCTGACATACACATCTCTACACAGACATTTCTCACCTTAGTTTTTCCTTACCTCAGCAACTGTTCCATATCAGCACACATACAAAACACTTTTACATTGCTATACCTTATTTCATCAGGAAGATGTACTACCATTTACATGCCCAGTTCCCAAGGATAAACAGTTGGGTCATTGCCATGCCTTTGCTAAAAACAACGCTGAAACAGACTTTGCATCCACAGTCTGCACACAAGAGCATGTTTCGAGTGTGGAGTCTGGGGCCACAGAGTAAATGGATTTTCGCCTTTGATAGATTTGCCCTCCAAAAAAGACAACACGAGTTTCCATTTCCAACAAAACTCCGTGAGTTTACCTGACAGCCTTTGGCAAACAGTATCTTTGTATATTAAACTCCTGATCTCAGTTGCTGGCACAGGTGAAAAATACTATCTCTAGGTTGTTATTTGCATTTGTGACTGAGACTGGGTCTCTTTTTAAATCAACACACGCCATTTCTATATTTCTTACTGTGTCACTGCGTTTTGCACATTGTTCTGTTTCTCAGGGTCTTGCCATTCTTCTTACTGATTTCTAAAAGTACACACTCAATGTTAAAGAATTTATCCTTTGTTATGTGTGTTGCAAAATATTTCCTCCCTCCCTGGTCCTCTGTCTCTGGAATTCATAAGAAGTAATTGTTTTTGTCACACAGATTATTTTGTATATTTTTTATGTAGTCAATGGTCAAACAGACCATTCTTTTCCTTTACCATTTCTTAAGTTTTGTGTCTTGCTTAGCAAGATCTTTTCCCCTTCAAGATTATCATTTTTTTAAAAAAGTGTGTTTTATTCTAATCCTTTCATAGTTTAATTTTATCTTAATCTTTGATCCATGGTTTGATTTCTTTGGTAGTAAATAGCAGGGCAGAGAGACATTAAGCGTCATGGGCCAGGTGTTCTAACACATTTGGATGAGTAACTATCGTTTCCCAATTCTAACTGTCTCCTTTATTGTAAGCCAAATTCTCATATGCAGTCAGTCTATTCCTTGGCTCTCTTTTCTTGTACTCATGCCAAACTGTTTGGTTTACTGCAGCTTTATGACATGTTTTAATAACTAGGATGACTGACACTCCCAGCCCAGTCTTCCCTTTTTTCAGAACTATTTCAGCTACTCTCACATTTCCCATCTGGGAACTCTGCTTTCCGAGCTAAATAATTAAATTTTCTGATGGGATCACATCAAATTTATAGATTAGATTAGAAAGAACTGATATGTTCACCATATTGAACCTTCTCAGTGTAAAGGTCCTTGAATTTATGTAAGTCTTTAGTTTTTTATTTTTTTGGTTTGTTTGTTTTGAGACAGGGTCTCACTCTGCAGTGCAGTGGCACAATCATGGCTCACCACAGCCTCCAAGTCCTGGGCTCAAGCAATCCTCCTGCCTCAGCCTCCCAAGTAGCTAGGACTACAGGCATGCACCACCATGCCTGCTTAATTTTTTTTATTTTTTTTTTGTACAGGCAGGGTCTCATTATGTCACCCAGTTTGGTTTCAAACTCCTAGCCTCAAGTTCCCCCACCTGAACCTCCTCAAGTGCTGGGTTTACAGGAATGAACCACCATGCCAGACCAAGTCTCTAGTGTTTATTGCTATTATAGGATTTTGATTTCCATTCTATTTTCCAAAGTGATTTTTGATTCTTCCATAGAAAAACTATCAATTCTTTATATTGGTTTGTAATCTGATGGTGTTTGATGATTTTTAGGTGCATTCTTGGGGATTCCGGGCAATCACATCTCCTACACACAGCTGTTGGCACTGTGCCGGCCTCGCAGGACCCAGGCAGACAGTGCATTTCCAGTGTTAGCATTTGCTAACCTAATTCTCCCTCACCCTAAAGTGGCTCCACTATGGAGTGATTCATAACTGTGCCGAGGGAAACGTGAATTGTGAATACGGAGAGGTGGTGCAAGGAACCAGTCACCCATCTCCCAGCTGAAACTGGCCAGCCCTTGGGGATCTGGGCTGCTGTCCCTATGCTTGGGTGAGGAACATGCTATGCTGTGGTGAGAGTCTCAAGCTGCCAGATGTGAGCAGGCCCCGGTCATATCACAAATGCCACACCCTGCATTTCACAACAACACTAAATTTTAAATGTCAATGCCTTGTTTTCTTAAAGGTAATAGACAAACAATGTAAAAATTTAAACAACACAAAACACCGTGATTAAAAAACCTCTTGTCTCTCCCATCCATGAGCCCCCGTTCCCTGGTTCCCTCCAGGGAGGACTAGTTTCTTTTACACCCTTTGAAAAGCAGCCAGTCAGCTGATGTGTGCATAAACAAAACGTGGTCCATCCCTACAAGGGGATATTATTCAGCCATCAAAGGAACATGGTACCCATCCATGATACAGCATGGATGATCCTCAAAAATATGATGCTAAGTAGAAGAAGCCAGACATAAAAGGCCACATACTGGATGATTTCATTTCTATGAAATGTCCAGAATAGGCAAATCCACAGAAACAGAAAGCAGGTTACTGGTTGCTAGGGAATAGGGGAGGGAGAGGGGACTGATTGTTCATGGGCACGGGGTTTTGTTTTATTGGAGGTGATGAAAACCTTCTGGAATTAGTGATGATTGTAGAACCTTCTCAATATACTAAAAGCCACTCAATTGTACACTTGAAAATGGTGACATTTATGGTATGTGAATTATATCTTTTTTTTTTTTTTTTTTTTTTTTTTTTGAGGCGGAGTCTCGCTCTGTCACCCGGGCTGGAGTGCAGTGGCCGGATCTCAGCTCACTGCAAGCTCCGCCTCCCGGGTTTACGCCATTCTCCTGCCTCAGCCTCCCGAGTAGCTGGGACTACGGGCGCCCGCCACCTCGCCCGGCTAGTTTTTTTGTATTTTTAGTAGAGACGGGGTTTCACCGTGTTCGCCAGGATGGTCTCGATCCCCTGACCTCGTGATCCGCCCGTCTCGGCCTCCCAAAGTGCTGGGATTACAGGCTTGAGCCACCGCGCCCGGCCGTGAATTATATCTTGATAAGAAAGTTTAAAACATCCAGATAGTCTATGATATACAAACATGTATGCACACCCATGACGTGGCACTTTGACGTGAATGTTTTCCACAACGATAGGAAAGAATAAAAGGTGTGTTTTATAGGTAGATCTAAAATCTAATCACTGGTCAGTATTCAAGAAATGATCTCTTCATTGTTAAAAGTATTTTTTTAAACATATAAAAACAAAACTAACCTCTAACAACATTTCTCAATCCCTGTTCTGAAAAAAATTGCAATGACGTGGATGGCATTGCTTTGGACAAAGAAAATGAAACAGACAAAATCCTTTGGTCAAACCACTTCACGGTGTCCTCAATTGCCCTCTTGTTGCTCTGAAAAGAATTCAAATCTTGCCTCACGCAGAGAAGGGATGCTTCCCCGAGTTTAACCTGAAGACAATTACCTATTGTTATGGGTTGAATCGTGCTCCCAAAAAAAGATATGTTGAAGTCCTAACCCCCATGACCTCAAAATATGACCTTATTTGGAAACAGAGATTTTGCAGGTGTAATTAGTTAAGATGAGGTCACACTGGGGGGTGGTGGGCCCAACAAGCAATGACTGGCATCCTTAAAAAGAGAAGACACAGCAGAGAAGGCCACGCAATGACAGAGGCAGAGATGTAAGGGATGCCTTACACGCTGTGGAACCAAGTATTGCTGGGGACGTCAGACACTAAAAGAGTGGCCTGGAAGGGATCTGTTCCCAGAGCCTTCAGAGAGAGCGTGGCCTAGCCAACACCTTGGTTTCAACTTCTATCCTCCATAACTTTAAGAGACAAAATTTATTTTGTTTAAACCACCCAGCCTGTGGCACTTTGTAACAGCATCCAAGGAAACTTACGCACATATCCTCTGTCTGCCCATTTTCTCATTTATTAATAACAATATACCTAACTTAGAAGATCCTGAGGATTAAATGAGATGATGCATGGAGAATGCTAAGCACGGAGTAACTACAAAACAGTATTTGGCTGGATTGTGATGATAATCCAGGAGTGGCCACTCCTAAGCATGGAATCTGGTGTGGCCCCTGATCCCACACTGAAATAGTAAGACAATCCCAGCTCCGTCTACTCCCTTCTGGGTCCTTTGCTGCTGACCTTTGACTGGCTAACTCAGACATTCACATTCCTTTCTAGATGAGGATCACCTTACGAAGCAAGGGGCAGCTCCCACAGCCAGATGGCAGTGGGAGTGCACACCCTCTGCTATGGTCGGAATATCCCCTCAAAATTCAACTGGACATTTAATTGCCATTGCACTATTATTAAAATGTGAGATCATTAAGAGCTGATGAGGTCATGAAGGCTCTGCCCTCATTAATGGGTTAATGCTATTATCACAGGAGTGAGTTAGTTATTGTGAGACTGGGCTTGTTATAAAAGTGAATTCAGCGTCCTCTTGATATTTGTTTCACACGTGTCCTCTCTTGTCCTTCTGCCCTCCGCCATGGGATAACTCAGCAAGAAGGCCTTTGCCAGATGCCGGCATTTTCATATTGAAATTCCCAGCCTCCAGAACCGTGAGCCAAATAAATTTATTTTCTTTATAAATTACCCAGTCTGTGGTATCTATTACAGTAGCACAGTACACTCCACACCCTAACTCCTAACACGTGTGCACATGCATACACACGGAGTTACAGAGCCATTTTCACATGAACTAAGACGTGGTTGAGACCAAGACACCCTCTCACTGACAAGACCCTCTCCCACTGCCTCTCCTATGTGCACAGACCCCAAGCAGTGTGTACACACATGAAATAATTCATAATAACAAATAGTAGAATTGCATGCCCTGCTGGACTGTACATGTGAGTGGCATAAACCTTTCTCCATGAGAAGATGATCTCAGGCACCCTGTTCCCTGGAGATGGGGACTGTGGGAAGCAAGTAGTGTTACCAGGGAGCATTGTGTATTGTAAGAATGACCTGGATTGGTGAGCCGGACAAGGTCAGTAAGCAGCTAAGACCTCTGCTTCTGCAGGCCATGTCTCTTGCAGCCAAGTGGATACTCCAGGGCCATGCCCATGAGCTGCTACAAGTGTTTCCTGTGGCTTTCTTATGAAACTTCCTTGTGCCTGGCGTCCTGTCCCCATACCTGTGGTCTCCTTCTCCAGTATGTGAGCCCAGGGACTATGGGAACACCCACTGCAGCTCCATCACGGTGTGCATATGCCCTGCTTCTGGCCTGTGTCCTTGCACAGACTCCAGTGAGCCAGGGACCACTGTGGCCTCTTGGGTCTGTGCGTGTAATTGTTAATTCAGACCCAAGGCCACTGTTGGCCATGCACAAGGGTGTTAAAGCAAGCCCTTCAGGGAGGCACAGGTGTCTTCTGCCATCTCTGCATGCACCCTTTCTGTGCATGCATCTTTGGTAGGTTGCTGGATGAGTGGAGAAATCAAAAGCATATAAGATACAAAGCAGAAATGGCCCATAATGATGGGCATGGAATGTGAAAAAGTGTGCACTTTCGGGCCAACCTTTTCCTGTCTATTAGCAGCCAGCCACAAAACTGAGTGGGAGTTTTCTAATATACCAAATAAAATCCTTTCTAGCTTGATAATTAAATTGAGAACCTTAGACCTAATACTTTCCCTCGCTGAGCCCTGAAGCTTACACATTAGAAGCAGTATCAGATGGCTGGCAACGCGTGCATCCATGAGCAGGAGCAGAGAGAGGCAGAGACAGAAGGAGAAGCAGCTTAACTGAGGCTGCTCAAATCCCTCCTCCCAATCTCTCCAGTCAGGCTCTATATCAGATCACATTCTAGGTGGAAAATTCATAAATCATTTTAATCAGTCTTTTAAAATGATTACAGTGAAGAATCACTTATATCAGCAGCACAAATAGGCCAGGACTTACCGACTTGTGACTTTTGGCTGTTATGGTCTTCACCTTATCGGGGTCCCAGATGACCACGTCAGCGTCCGAACCCACGGCAATCCGCCCTTTCCTTGGGTACAGGTTAAAGATCTTGGCTGCATTGGTGCTGGTGACAGCGACAAACTGGTTCTCATCCATTTTGCCAGTAGCCTAAAGGCAAGACCCACAGATGAGAAGAACCTCTCATAATGGGGCCAGGAGGAGGGGCGGCTGGGCACAAATGGAAGCCTGCCAGCTGGAGTCCTTGCAAGGCTTGGAATTCTCTCCTCTCCCAGCTAAAAACGTACCATTGTCAAGAACCCCAAAGGGCCCAGCCTCATCAGAGAGGACATTTAATTAACCACACAGAGGTATGTTGACACAAAAGCCACGATGACATCTTGTCCATGTCACCAGGCCCAAGTTTAACAGAAGATAAAAACCTTTGGTTTCAGGTCAGTGATCAGAGTGAGACCCAGCTCTTCCTCTGCAACAAGAAATCTCTCTCTACCCACTCCACACCCCAACTCCTAACACGTGTGCACGTGCATACACACGGAGTTACAGAGCCATTTTCACAGGAAACAAAGACGTGGTTGAGAAACAAAACATTTTTCAATCTTTATATAAAGCACAAGGGTGACATCCGCGAATGCAGAGGCCTCTCCCGAACTTGAGCTACTTTCTCACAAGTTACGCGTTCCCTCCTGCGCCCTCCAATATATGTGCTTCTGCCTTCATGTAAGAAGGGAACCTTTAAGAACCCAGCGTGCGTAATGCATTGGCTTTCACAGGGCAGGTAGGGTGTTTCCCGAATGCTCCTGAGAACAGAGCCAGCCTTACCACCGCCTTGTCCCAGACGACGGTCATCCGCTCCTCTATCCCGTTGACACCCTCGGGGATGAGGGTGAAGTTGTCCTTGCCCACCGCCTTCTGGGCAGTGCTGTAGGGACAGTGGCCGCTGCCTGTGACCTGCAAGTCCCCACTGGCAAGGACAAAACAAGGTAGAGTTCAGACCTTATTTCATTTTGAAGGCAAATCCCGACTTCAGACAGGTACATGCAGTACAGCCAGTGAATGAATGAATAGATAAGGAAGCCAGTGGATAAGAGAGAAACTCCAGCGTGTGCCTGCACGTCTCCCAAGTCCCAGGGACATCACTGGCCCCATGCTCTGCATGTTACAAAGCGAGGAATGTGTGCTGACATTTGTCTTCTTGACACAAGGCAGTTGGCACAAGGGCTGGCCGGTGTGTTTGTGCTGTGCTTGCAGAACAAACACTATTCACTGGTTATAGCAAAGGGGCACAAGTTCACTGGGATTTACCCTTTCATCCCCTGGTGGTTCAAAAACTGTTTCAAAAACATATACTCTTTGATATATCAGGTGCCCTGAGCTGAACACCTAAGACAGTAAAATGAATGGAACAGGCTGAGTGTGGTGGCTCACACCTGTAATCCCAGCACTTTGGAAGACCATGGCGGGTGGATCACCTGAGGTCAGGAGTTCGAGACCAGCCTGACCAACACGGCAAAACCTTGTCTCTACTAAAAAAAAAAAAAAAAAAAAAAAAAAAAATTAGCCAGGCATGGTGGTGGGCCCCTGTAATCCCAGCTACTCAAGAGGCTGAGGCAGGAGAATTGCTTGAACCCAGGAGGTGGAGGTTGCAGTGAGCCGAGATTTCGCCATTGCACTCCAGCCTGGGCGACAAGAGCAAAACTCAGTCTCAAAAAATAAAATAAAATAAAATAAAATATAACATAACATAACATAACATAACATAAATAAAATAAAATAAAATAAAATAAATAAAATATAAAAACGAATGGACCATTATTTGTGGTTCTAAATGAAGGGTGAAGAGGGTGAGGCTGTCCTCCAATCCAGAGGCCCAGGAAATGTTAGCCATTACCTAGATGCAGAGGAATGTATTTAGAAGTTATCTTCACTCATTTATTCAACAAAATTGTGTTGCATGCTTCCTATGTGCCTGGTACAATTTAAGGCATAGGGAGTGTGTCTGAACCGAAAGGGAGAGCTTCTGCATGTATCAGCTCTACTGAGGGACGGAGGAGACTGGCAATAAGCAGAGGCAAACGGGGCACATGGGCACTGTCAGAGCGAGTGTCAGGGATTCAACTGAAGCAGGTGGGGTGAGGTGTGCTGGGGACAGGCTGGGGATGCCATTATCAGGAAGATAATCAGAAAATAACATCACTGAGAAGGAGCCTTCCAGCAAAGATCTGAAGGAAGTCACAGAGCAAACCAAGTGGTGTCTAAGAAAGAGAGAACTAGCCAGGGGTTCCCATGAGTGGAAAGGCCCCGAGGCAGGGTCCTGCCTGGGGTTCAGGGTCAGCATGAAGCCGGGACTAGACCAAGGGAGCCAAGGGCAGAGGAGGCCCAGGGAGGGAGGTTGGTCAGGGCATGTGCGCCGGATTGAGTTCTGCCTTGTGGGACGCTGTGGGGACTTGGGTTTCACTGGGAGAGGAATTACTGGTTCCGAGCAGAGGGGTGTTTGATCTAATCTAGGTTCTAAATGTCTGAGAGCAGACTGTGATGGGTAGCAGGGGGGTGGGCCTGCGTGGAAACAGAAAGGCTTGGTAGGAAGCCAGGGAGGATGGTGGCCTGAGCCAGGATGGCCACAGCAGACAAGTGAGGCGTTGTCAGACTCCAGGGCCTCTGGTCCGTGTTCCTGACATTTCCTGAGATGGGCAAGACTGCGGGGGTAGCAGCTTTATGGGGGAAGATCTGCAGTTCTCTCTAAACGTGAGTTGCCCACCAGACATCGGACTGCAGATGTGGAGTAAGTCCTTGGCTATGCCAGTCAAGGATTTCTGTATCATCAGGGGGACAGTGATTTCCACGTGGGTGCACACTGCTGTCCCCTCCTCCAAGGTTCCTTCTGCCAAGAAGCCCCGTCTTATCCTCCCCTATTGGGCAAACTCTTACCCATCCCCAAGCTTTAGTCTCGATGCCACCTCCTCCGGAAAGCCTTCTGCAAACCTCCCGGTGGGTTCTAAGCATGTATCTCCGCTTCCAGAGCGGCCTGGACACTTAGGCTTGCTGTGTGGCCTTGCTATTGCTAAGTGTTCATCCCTCGTGGTGGCTAACAGAAGGGAAGGGGCTGAGGTGCTGGGCTCCATGGTGTGCGTGCACCACAGCAGGTGTGCTGCAGGCAGCAGCGGCCACTTCTGGAGCCCTCGGCTCCAGGTCCTTTTCCTGCACTGTCTCATAGGCAGCTCTGCCACAGGTACTGTCTGCTCCCACTTTGAGTAAAATGAGGGGGACCAGGAGATGTTACGGGTGATGTCCCAGGTCCAGGGTGACACAGTCTTGTCTCCATCCCTAATCCTGAGTGCTTCCCAATACACCACGGTGCCTGCCACAGAGCAGGTGCTTAACAGTAGGTTGGCTCAACAGGAGGAGGTCAATAGATGTGAATGGAACAGTCACTGGATGCCACAGATCTTCAGGTCCCTGAAGGCCTGTTGTAAGCCCCACAAGCACTGTCCTTTCAGAGCACGGGGCAGAGCCTCCTCTATAATCATGAGTCCAAACCAGCCTGCGGATTCCCACCATTAACTCTCTGCCTCCAAAGGCCCCAGCTGCCTCCCCCAGCCCCACATTCTCACAGGTCTCACCAGGCCAGCAGGGAGGTCAAGTAGTCCGGCGTGGTGGGGTCCGGGCTCAGGGGAGGGGAGGTCACGAACGCCGCAGCCTTGGCCCAGTTCTTGCTCCAGTAATGGGTGCCATCAGTCCCCAGGCTGGCAGCAATGGGCTCGCCAAAAACTAGGGGCCCTTGGGAGGGGCAAACACAAACAAGCCTGGTTAAAAGCAAATACTCTCTTGAGGCAGATGTCAAAGGCACAAAATTGGAAGACTGTAGAGGGAGAACGGGGCTGGCTGAAGGCCGGAACACTGGCCACCGTTCTCGCAGGCATCACTGCCTGCACCGCAGGGACCTTGGGTGTCAGACCCAGTTCCATCACATTGTCCACACCCCGCCAAGTGCTCCATGGAGCAGACGGCAGCTGACTCACCCAGCAACCTTGTGGATATGGCTGTTGCTTTTAGGGTTTGGACATTATTATGTCCTTTTATAGATTCGTAAGCCAAGGCACGGAGCCACGATTTGCTGTCTCGGTTTGGTTCTACTGGAAGCAGATCTTAGGAATCTAGTTCAAGTGTCTTATTTGGGAGGCGATTCCAGGAAACACTGGCTGGGGATTGAGGAAGTGACATAAAACAGGGAAAGTAGCCAATAAAGGGAGATTTTTCATCGAGGCACAGCGGAGGGCCTTGGCACTCAGTCCTGCTCGGGAATACGCCTCGGGGTTGTCCCACCCCAGGGGAAAGCGAGTTGGATGTGTTTCTATCAGCCCAGGGCCGGGGGGCGGCTTCCGGAGTACCAGCTTCCCAGAAGTTCCCGCTTGCCTTTCATGGAGTGGGCCAGGCGGGCTTCTTCCAGAAAAGCCTGCAGGCGGAAGCTGGGGCTCCCAGGAAAGATCTTTGCATTAGGGACCAAGGGCAAGAGATGTGGCCCGAGAGACCCTGCTGCCCTCGCCCGAGGCCACCTGCTGCCCAGCAGGAGAGGCGGCTGTGAGCTCTGCCCTGTTCTAGGGCAGCCCATCAAGCAGCGCTCTCTGCAGTGAGGCAGGTGCCCTACGTCACAGCTGCCCAAACAGCAACCACTGGCCACATGTGGCTCTTAAGCTGGTGTGGCTGGTGCCACTGAGGAACTAACTTGTTCATTTTATTTAACATTACTTAATTTAAATTTAAATAGCCATGTGTGGCTAGTGACCACCTTATGGCTTCCTGTGGCTCTAGAACCTGCCTGCTTACCCACTCCCGGCTGGTACTGCTTCCAGATTTCTGTAACCTCTCTGAGCCCGGGTCTCCTTATCTTCAAAATGGGGCTAGTTTCAGGCAAGCTGTGCTGTTCTGTTCTAGCCTCTACTTGTCAGCTTGCCCTTAAAAACACTGAAACAATGTGTGTGGAGTCCACGGCTGCTCTGTCCAATAAGGCAGTCCTGAGCCACATGTGGCCACCAATAACCTGAGGCTGTGGTTAGTCTGAACTGAGTTGTGTACATGTAAAATACACACGGAATTTTGAAGAGAGTACAGAAAACATCATGCAAAATAGTAATGATTTTTACATTGATGACATGCTGAATATTTGGATCCATTAGATTAAACATAATATATGATTAAAATTCTCTTTCAATGGAGCTGAACTTAATCAAGGTGAATGTCCTAGGGTCCTAGGATCATTGGGACCAAAGAATTCCAGCCACCATCCTTGTGTCAGGAGCATCCCCCCCCCACCCCTCCCTCCTCAGACAGAACTCTGTCTGAGTTCGGGAGGGAGTGAACTTGAACCTGCAGGACACCCCCTTCCAGGCCCCAGCTGCCCTAGAAGGCCCAGGGCCGGCTGCATACCTTTCTTCCTGGCCAGAGCGATGATGTCGGCTGCACTCTTGCTCATGACCTTGGTGATGTACACAGGGCAGTTGATCCGGCCCGCAATGGTGATGGCCCGGAACACCGCCTCGGCCTCCAGCTGAACACGGCACACACAGTGTCACAGGAGGGAAGGCTGGGGCACAGCTACCACCCATCTCCATTTTCCTTAACTAAATGTGGTCAGAAGGGAAATCTGCTCCATCGAATGAGAAGGACATACGGAGTCCAACAGCGCTTGACAGTGCCCCTGCTCTCCGGGGCAGAGCACTGGTCTCACGCTGGGATACAGCTGCAACATGCAAGCGCTATACAACTTTATACCACTGCCTCCCTGTTCCATCCTGACCTCACTACGGGCCAGGAACACACAGCTCGTGGCCATCCCTGGGCCATGGAGCTCATGAAGAGCACTGGGTGGGATCTCAAACTCCTCAGAACATGGAACCTGTCCACTCACGTCTGTGTCCCCTGTGTCCAGCAGACACCAGGCCCAGGGCACGGGCCCAGGAGACTCAGTAATGACCTGATGAGGGCATGAGAAAATGTCCTCAACTTGGCCAGGCACGGTGGCTCACACCTGTAATCCCAGCACTTTGGGAGGCCAAGATGGATGGATCACTTGAGGTCAGAAATTTGAGACCAGACTGGCCAACATGGTGAAACCCAGTCTCTATTCATGAGATCAGAAGATTAAGACCATCCTGGCTAACATGGTGAAATGTCATCTCTACTAAAAATACAAAAAGTTAGCTGGGCGTGGTGGTGGGCACCTGTAGTCCCAGCTACTTGGGAGGCTGAGGCAGGAGAATGGCGTGAACCTGGGAGGTGGAGCTTGCAGTGAGCTGAGATCGTGCCACTGCACTCCAGCCTGGGCGACAGAGCGAGACTCCATCCCAAAAAAAAGACAGAAAGAAAGAAAGAAAGAAAACACACAAATTAGCTAGGTGTGGTGGCACAGGCCTGTGCCTAGTAGTCCTAGCTACTTGGGAGGCTAAGGTAGGAGAATCACTTGAACCCAAGAAGCAGAGGCTGCAGCAGTGAACCGAGATCATACCACTGCATTCTAGCCTGGGCAACAGGGAGAGACTCCATCTCAAAAAAAAAAAGGAAAGGAAAGAAAGAAAGTAAAAAGAAAGTGTCCTCAACTCAAACGATGGCTTCCAGGGTGCCCACTCCATTCCATGCCGGATCAGCTTGCCTTCCTCCTTCCATGCTCCCTGCGGGTGTGTGCACATGCACACACACCCACTCACACACACACTAACATACACATACACACTCTCACACACACACACTCACACACACACACACACACATACACACAGATACACAGAGCCACTCCAGGGGAAGTCATCCTTGTTCGAGGCTTGGGAGCAGGGCAGGCAGTGGGAGTTGTCTCCCAGGTGCTGGGCTTGGGCATGCGGCTCCACTTTCCTATCATCCACTATGCAAAGTCCTCCGTGAGAATCCGTATCCACTTGGGACACTGAAGCACCCACGGGGCCTTGGAGTGAAGTTCCAGGACCCTGGGAGAGGCAGCACCTCTTCCTGGTTTCTCTAGCCAGCAGCCCCTAGGGTTCCCGGGGAAGGCAATATGGTTTGGGATGGTCTGGGAGAGGACATGGGAAGGAGCCGGGTCCTGGCTGGGCTGTTCCAGCTGGAATAGCATCAAGGTGAGTGCTCAGTGGTGAGTGTCAGAGTCATGCCTGAGTTCGGGAGTCCTTACCTCTTCAGGTCTGCTCAGGGCATGGCCCTCAGGACCCGTGATGCCCATGTCTAGGATCCGCTTTTGTTCCTACAAGACAAGAACAAATGAGTCAGTGATTAGAGGATGCCAGAGCTGGGAGAAGTGACTCCTCCAACCCCCTGGTTAGACAGAGGGGACAGGTGGGTCCCAAAAAGGTGAGTGGCTTGCACCAGGTTAACAGCATGCTGGGTGGGGGCAGTGAACTGTGTCCCCTCCACTACACACCCATCCACCTTCCCCTTTGCAGCCCTGCATGGCTCCATCTGCACCTGCTTTATATTGAATCTCCCAGGATCAATGAGAGGCAGCAGGATTAGAAGACACGTGCTTCCAAGACCACCCACCACCCTCTCAATCTCGGAGTCTCCCTGCAGGGCTCTCCTCTGGGAAGAAACATGGTGTTTGGGTACAACATGGATATCTTCAACTAGGAATCCTACTCTAGTCTTTGACATTGAAATCAAAGATCCCAAAACTGGGAGTCCAGATCCAGAACAGCCTCCTCTGTGACTTTGGGCAGGTTGGTCAAGCTCTCTGAGCCTCAGTCTTCTCTCCTGTATACTACGGATAACAGTGCTTGTATTGCAGAGTGACTGTGCTGATCAGATGAGCGAGCATACGAAACATGCTCAGCACAAAACCTGGAGCTGAACGAGCGCTCGCTCATGAATCAGCAGCCGGCTCTCATCTCTACTTCAGCTGCCTCTTCTTGGCATCTGTCTTTCTGGCAGGAAACCACTACCTCAAACTTATCATATAACCTTGAAATGGCTCCCTGAGCTGATGGCCCAGATTCAGATCCATCTGGCCCAAAGTTGCTTTGTCCCAGGAACACTTTAATTTCTAAAAAAAAAAAAAAAAAAAAAAAAAAAAAAAAATGTTTGACATTGCCCAGATGCCAGCTGTGCTATTGCTAATTTTAACTTCCTCAGTGTGTGTGTCATTGTTCTTGGACATAACCCCGTCATGAACCCCGGGCCCCATCAACCATGAAAGGAAATCACAATTTCAACTGTGCGTCTGTGGTTATTACGCTCGAGGCTGTTACAAGAATATAAATGGGAAACCATTTCAAAGTCTAACAGCTGGGTATATTTAAGTAAACAATGGAATAATTTCAGCTACTGAAGACGCTGTTTACAAAGCATTTTTAGAAAATGTTTACAAAAGGATTTTAGAATACCGAGAAATCCCTCTGTGAAATTGTTTAGATGTCAGTTACTATTCTGGAAGGAAAGAGGAAGTAAGGAGGGGGAGGGCAGGGGAGGGAAGGGGAATAGAGAGAAGGGGAGGAAGGGAAGAAAGGCAGGAGGGAGGGAGAAGAGGGGAAGAAGGGAGGATGAAAGATGACATAATGAGGAAAAACAAAAAGGAGAATAGGATTTCTAGTCGAAATAATGGACTACACATATGCATTTGTTTCACTGCCTTCCAAAACACACTGAAGTCACAACAGAAAGAGATACACAGGAACCAAGAAAATACAGAGAAGACCACAGGAACAAAACGTTGAAAGCTGGAAAGCGGATGTCCAAAAGACGTGCTGCAGCTGGCACAGCAAAATCTCTGCTGGCAGTGAGGGCAGTGAGGAGAGCCAAGCCCCTGATGTGCCACTCAGGAGCTGGGGGCTGTAGGCTGAGCCTCTCCCACACTGGTGGGGGCACCAGTGCACGTTGGAAAACTGTGTAGTAGTAACCACTAAAGCTGAATCTACACACACCCAGCCATTCCTCTCTTAGGTATATACCAGCGAAAGATGTGAACCTATGTTTAATAAAAGGCTGAACAAGAGCGGAGCAAGAACAAGCACAGAAGCCTCACGCATCACGGTCCCAAATGTGAAACTATCCAAATATCCAACAACTGGAGAATACACTGTGCAGATTCATGCAGTGGAATTCTACACGGTGATGAAACAGAAAAAGCTAGTGCTACGCCTGGCCAAAGGATGGATCTCACATGCCTCGGATTGAGCAAATGGACCCAGACATAAGAGAGTGTGTGCTGTATGGTTCCATTTTTAGAAAGTTTAAAATCAGCTAAGATCTGTGTGGCAGCAACTTCTAAGACGACTCCCAGTGATCCTGCCTCCTGCTTTTGAAGACCCTGTGGGGTCCCCTCCCCTGGAGTATGGGCTGGACCCAGCACCTTGCTTCTGATGAGCAGAACAAGACAAAAGGGTTGGGTTGTCACTCCCAAGGTCAGGTTACAGAGACTCTGGCTGCCGACCTGCTCACCTATTGCTCTTTGGTTAATCTGCTCTGAAGGAAGCCGCCTCGCTGGGGCTGCCCATGTGCAAGGAACTGAGGGAGGCCTCTGGCCAGCAGCCAGCAAAGAACAGACCATCACATTAGCCTGACAGCTAACAAGGAGCTAAATCCAGAAATACACCACCTACGAGAGGCTGGATGCAAACCCTGCACGAGTTGAGCCTTGAGATGCTCACCGCCCCACCTGCCACTCACTATGGCCTGTGAGACCCTCAGCCAGAAAGAGCTGAGCTGCACCTGGAGTCCGGACCCACAGGACCATGAGATAATTTGCTTTAAGATGCTATGTTCTGAAGTAATTTGTTATGCAATCATGGATGACTAGTATAGGTTTTGTTACCAGAAGTAGGGTGTTACCATAAAAGATATCTAAATATATGGAAGAGGCTCTGGAACCAGGCAGCAAATGAATTCTGAAACAGCATTTTAAATAGCCTTGAATGGACTCTAAGAAGAAATAGGGCCTCTGAGGACATTGCCAGTGAGTCCTCACAGGGGGCAAGAAGCAGGCATCAACAGTCTTGGGATGAAACCAAGGATGTGACTCTACAGTCCCTTGGTAAGAACTCAGAAAGGTGAGGGGTGGTGCCTCCCAGTGTTATCAGTCACAGTAAAGAGATTCTTTAAATAGGAACCCTCTAGGCTGGGTACGGTGGCTCATACCTATAATCCCAGCACTTTGGGAGGCTGAGGCAGGCAGATCACTTGAGGTCAGGAGTTCGAGACCAGCTTGGCCAACATGGTGAAACCCCATCTCTACTAAAAATACAAAAATTAGCCAGGCGTGGTGGCGCATGCCTACAGTCCCAGCTACTCGGGAGGCTAAGGCACAAGAATCAGTTGAACCCAGGAGATGGGGGCTGCAATGAGCCAAGACTGCACCACTGCACTCCAGCCTGGGTGACAGAATGAGACTAAGTCTCAAAAAAATTAAAAAATACATTTTTTTAAAGAGACATTTCAAAGAGATGAAGGCTATGCCTGTGGACCGTCTCAGTCAAACTACAGGGCCTCTAGGAAGCTTGCCGTTGTGTCTCTCAGCAATCTCATCAGGGTAGCGGAGGGATTATCAGGAAGAAATTGGTGGGTGACTTTTGTCTTATGGCGTGAACCCCAGTGAGATTCACAGGAGGCCCACAGATTTTTAGGAGAGTTGCCTTAGCAAAATACTGGAAGCTGAGACTGAACACAGGCATGTGATATGAAAAGCAGCAGTTGGATCCCCAAAACTTTTTTTTTTGAGATGGGGTCTCACTGTCACCCAGGCTGGAGTGTAGTGGCATGATCTCATCTCACTGCAACCTCCACCTCCCACATTCAAGCGATTCTCCTGCCTCAGCCTCCCAAGTAGCTGGGATTACAGGCACCTGCCTGGCTAGTTTTTGTTTTGTTTTGTATTTTTAGTAGAGGTAGGGTTTCACCACGTTGGCCAGGCTGGTCTCAAACTTCTGACCTCAGGTGATCTGCCCACCTCGACCTCCCAAAGTTTTGGGATTACAGGCATGAGCCACCATGCCTGGCTGATCCCCAAAATTCTACTGAGCAAGAAGCAGGCTGAGAAAACCACTCAGCTGCAACAGACATGCACTACCTTTCATGAAAAAGGATGGGCGACTCAGAGGATGGAAGCAGGAGCTCAGAAGGTAGAGCCAAGAGCTATGGAGACTTATTCTCAGGCTTTTAGACTCAATCAAGGAACTGCCAATATTTCCCAGCCAGATTGCAGAACCGCCATGAACCAATGACTCCTTGGTGCCTTCTATTTTCCCCTTTTTGAATAGAAATGTCAGGTCCACCACTGAATGTTGTATGTCAGGAGGGTCGGGGAGATATCTTCCTTCTTTAGCTTCATAGACCTACAGATTATGGGAAATACAGCCAAGGAGCCTCATCCACACCTGGATCTGGTTTGGATGACGAGAGTCCAGACTTTGAGCTAATGCTGTCATGAGATTTTTAAGAACCATGGGAGGGGGTGATTGTAATTTGCACGGGAAAGGGTCATCAATTATGGGGGCCAAAAGACAGATTGGGAGGAAGTCTCAGATGTGGCCCTAATAATTCTCACTTCCTGACATTCCTGCCCTTGTATAATCTCTTCTTTTTGAGTGTGGGCTGGATGCAGTGACCTGTTAGCAATGAACAGAATACTCTTGCATGATGGAATTAAGGCACTGTTTGTTTTTTACATTGAATTTGAAAGAATGTCAATTGTGCAGAAAAACTACAAGGACCCAGATAAGAAGAAGTGAAGTCAACGGAAGAACCTTAATGGTGAAGCTTTAGATCTCTAGCACTGAACCATCATGCTGCTCTTCCACTGTGCTCTGGAACCAGAGGGAACTGGTTAACATCCTGGCTCTACTGCCCCATGAGCTACAGTGAGCAACTTATTCATATCTGAGCTTCGGTTTCCCTATCTATAAAATGGGAATAATTATATCTACCGTATGGAGTAGTTGTGAGTATGAATATGTGAAGCCCTTTGCATCAGGCCTGGCATTAACTACCTTTACTGGCTGCATCTAAATCTTCCCCTATGTGCCTGGTCTTGATTTACAGCATTATGACCAATCCAGGCCTCTGCACCAGAGACCCAGAAGCCCCCCCGACTTCTTTCTCTTCTTCCTCCACCCAATCGGTCCACGGGTCCTGTAGATTGTGTTACTTTCCTGTCACGCTCACCTCTTCCATCTCCTATCTCCTCTCTTCATTTCTTATGAGAATTGCTGGAATAGAAGCTAGCTGGTCACCCTGACTTCATATTTTTTTTTGAGACAGTCTCACTCTGTTGCCCAGGCTGGAGTGCAGTGGCACAATCTCAGCTCACGGCAAGCTCTACCTCCCAGGTTCAAGCAATTCTCATGCCTCAGCCTCACACCTGTAATAGCTGCATTCTCACCTGTAATAGCTGTCTTCCCACCTGCAATAGCTGGGATTACAGGTGTGCTCCACCACACCCAACTAATGTTTGTATTATTAGTAGAGATGGGGTTTTGCCATGTTGGCCAGGCTGGTCTCACACTCCTGGCCTCAAGTGATCTGCCCACCTCAGCCTCTCAAAGTGCTGGGATTACAGGCTTGAGTCACCACTCCCAGCTTTCATTCTTTTCCCAACAAATTCTCCACCCCATAGCTAGAATTATCAAAATATGTTCATGTCTCATTTTACCCAAAACTTTTGCACAGCTGCAGTCAATTATGTGTAGATTCTGAACCTCATGTACATGATGTCTTAATCTGTTTTCTGATGCTATAACAGAATACCATAGACTTGGTAATTTATACAGAAAATAAGTGTATTTCCCATGGTTCTGGAGGCTGGGAAATCTAATAACAAGGTGCCAGCATCTGGTGAGGGCCTTCTTGCTGCATCATAGCATGGCGGTGGGCAAAATATGAGACAGCAGGTGCATGCCAGCTCAGACCTCTCTTCCTCTCCTTATAAAGCCACTAATCCCATCATGAGGGCTCCACCCTGATGATCTCATCTAACCCAAATTACCTCCCTAAGGCCTCACCTCCAAATACCATCAACATACTAGCTTGTCCATTAAGTTTTCAACATATGACCTTCTGAAGGACATATTCAAACCATGGCACATAATATCATTTGATCCACACAATAACACTGCCAGGTGGGTGTTTCTGGATGAAAAATGAGTGTTCATGGGAAAAAGTTCCTTGCCCAAGGTCACATGACTGAGAGATGGAGGAGGCTGGCCTGGAACACCTCCTTGGGGTTTGCAAAGAATTTCATTCACATCCTCATTCTCTCGTGCAAACCCTTCAAGGTTCACAGGGCAGTTATATTATGCTCATTGTACAGGTGAGAAAACAGGTTCTAGAGTCAATGCGGCCTGCCAATGGTGTGTGAGTGACTCTCACCTGGTGTGTCTGATATGACACCCAGTTCCTGGCTTGACCTTTCATTGTATAGCCTCCTCACTAACCAATGCTCTTTTATCAAACCTTTTGCAACAAGAAGAATCAGACTGAGGTAGAAGGAGTGGAAATTCATGCCACTCACCTGAGCTATCAAATCTCCATTTTCTGCATGGACCAAGATCACAGCTCCCAGCCCCTTAAGGAAGGTAAAGGCTTCGTAGAGCTATGGAGAGATAAACAGGGGTTGGTGTGAGATTAAAAAAAAAAAAAAAAAATCACAGCAGGTGCATTCACGAAGACCATTCTTCTCTCACACCCATTCAGTCATTTACCTGCAAACCTCTACAGACACATTCATATGGATGGAATGTGCTGCTATACAAGTCAGACTTGGAAGGACTGTTCCTTGACCCTGACATCTTGTAGATCCAAAAGCAGGAAGCTGAGGATGGGGCACAACTGGTCCAAGTCACCCCAGGGCATGAAGACAGAATCAATCTCAGTGCCTATCTGTGCCTTTTGCTGTCTTTTTGGGTTGGCTTTTTTTGAAACACCTGTAGGTGTTAATGGCAACAACTGGTCCTGAGAAGTCACGGGTAGTTTTACAGAAACTGTCTAACTAAATCTGCTAAGGCTTTACCATAGCCACCCACATGCCACAGAAGATGTGCACATCCTTACAAAAATGTGAACCATACCATTTTATAGACAATGGTGGGGTGGGGAAAACAAGCTCTCTAATCACTCCAGTACTCAGATAATATATAGTATGTTAACCATCCTCTCAATTAGCTAAAACAGGCCCGCCCCACTGCCCAATGTTCTCCTACCTGAGGAGAATCTGCATTTGGGCATTTGCCCCCGGTAAGGGCCAAAGCCATGAAGCTCCCTCTCCAAGGGTACTTGAATCTCAACTTTGTTTTCCATGCATGCAAGACAACATCCCCTGGGATGCCTGCTTTCCGACACACATCCCTATTTCAGCAAATAGGGAAGGCATGTGGAGGCATGAAGCACTTTTGAGAACCCAAACCCA
This sequence comes from Rhinopithecus roxellana, assembly GCF_007565055.1. Lineage (NCBI taxonomy): Eukaryota > Metazoa > Chordata > Mammalia > Primates > Cercopithecidae > Rhinopithecus > Rhinopithecus roxellana. The sequence goes on from NC_044550.1 coordinate 134,060,192, forward strand.
GAGGCTGCTCGATTCCATCCATGCCCAGGGCTCCAGTGGTTACAATGAAACAGGTGAAAATCACAATTATGCCAGCACATCACATGCTATGTTTTCTATGGAACTGAACCAATTTTCAGCTCTTTGAATGTCTTTTGCTGATTGTATCAAAGGCCTCCAGGACATCTTGGGATAAGTTATCTTCTGTAACCCCAAGTGTTTATTTGAAAGGAAGGACATAAAGTGCTTCTCCCATTGCCCATCTGTCTCCATGGTAATAACCAATTACCCTGCTTACTGATGCCTGTATGGCACCATTCTGTGCTAGGCACCATCCTAGCCCTTTACTCGTCTTATGAAATCATTCAACTGCCTCTATAAGGCACACCTATTATGAGGCTAAAGCACAGAGAAGTTGGGAGAACTGCCCCTGGCTGCACAGCAAGCAGCCAGTATGGCCCAGGGCTTGCAGCCTGGCTTCGCTGTAGCCTCCATGATTTTCTCCACACACTAACAAGCAGACCAAAGGAAAGTGACAATGAAACAAAACTAGGAGACCCAGTAGTATAAGAAGGCCAGGTGTCCTGTAAGTCGTAACCGCTACTCCTGAAAAACAACTTGCGGCTCCATCTCCTTGACTTGCTGCATCTACGTAATAATTGTTTGCTGTTGGCAGGGCCAGAAATGTTCCATCTTACAATTGGACAAGATGACTTGCCTAGCATGTTGCAGTTGCTGTGAGGGAAGGCCAGGCAGTCTCTCTTCCTGTGTCAGAGCTCAGAAATTGTCCCCATCCTTGCCTGAATCCCAGAATCAAATGCAGAGCTTTTGGGAAGTACAGATTCCTGAGTCCAACACCCAACGTCCGCAACATGCACTAAGAATTGGTATTTGAGTAAGCTCTCCAGATGATGCTGAGGATAAGCCAGGTTTGGGAGCCACCAAACCAGGGACCCCCTTCTGCATGCCACTCACACGGTCAGAAAAGAACAGAAGGCCAGCAGGGGCAACCACTGACATCCTATCACACAGCCACTCCATGCCAGAATCAGGACTCGAACCGCGCAGCTCCTCACAATCTCCCTTGCCCTGTGCTGCCTGGACTGGCAAAGCTGGGCCAGTCCTGCCCAGACAAGAGGGGAGAGGACGAGTGTGAGGGACCTACCTGGCTGTCGGACATTTGGTAGAGATCCTTATAGGCCATGTAGACTTGGAAGGAATTGACGCCTGTTTCCAAGATAAAAAGGATAAAAAAAAAGTTAAAGAAAAAACAGAAGCATGTCTTTCCAATAAATCAATGACCACAGGGCAGAGTGGTGGTCGCCAGGAGAGAGGAGTGCCATTGGGATCCCCAAAGGGGCACCTATCCAGCCTGAGGGTGTGGGTGAAGGTCAAAGGAAGCTTCCAGGGAAAGTCACACCTAAGCAGAATCTGAAGGTGATGGAGAAGAAAGGGAGGAGAAGGAGGAGGAAGAGGAGGAGGAGGAAGAAGAAGAGGAGGAGAAGGAAGAGAAAGAGGAGGAGGGGGAGGAGGAGGTGGAAACTCCCCAGGCTGAGAGGGAGGGGTGTGATAAGGATAAGGAAGGGTGTAATAAGCATCTGCAAGGAAGATGAAAACACAGTAGTCATGCAGCTTCTAGAAATGTCCTAAAGCACATGCTGTTTTATCCCATTTTTCAAAAAATTGTGTTTGCAATTCCCATAAAGGCATCAACAGTGACAGCTGCTCTGTCCGGGAGAGCTGAGTTCAGGCCTCAGTTGCTGTGTAGCACTGGAGAAGTTACTGCACCTCTCTGGGTTTCACTTTCCCCATTTCTGCAAAGAGGACATTACACCAAATGTGTTGGTTTCCCATCCTGGAAATGCCCTGCACTGGACTGTACAAGTACACTCATGACGACTATCAAGATTTCTGGGGAAGCCCTTCTGACTTAGAGAAGGATGCACTAAAACACTTTAGGACAAAGGAAATCAGGTGTGTTCCTCCTTCCCTTTCTTTTCTCCCTCCCTGTGTCTCTCTCTCTTTTCCCTCCCTAACTTATTTATTCATATTATAAACATTTATCGAGAGCCTACTCTATGCTAGGCATGTGCTAAGCGCTTGGGATACAGAAGTTACTAAAGGCATCTTTCAGGAAATCAATCAGCTGTTCTGCTGCTATTTGATGCATGTCTCGGTATGCAGGCACCGGCCATGCAACTGTGAGCAAGACGACAAGTCCCTGCCCACAGTGGGCTCACCGTCTGGGCTGGGGTGTGGGAATATCAGCAAGTCAACGGGCAAAGACAACTCAGTCTGATGATCCCTATGTGGGGGATGCATGGGGGGGTTCCATCTGTCAGGGGGCTTCAGGGAAGGCTTCCCAGGGGAGTGCAGCTCAGCACGAAAAGGAAAATCGCTAGGAAAAGGCAGGGAGAGTGTTCCTGAAGGGGCCAGCACTCACTCACACAGCCCTAAGGGCCAGAGGCAGCCTCGAGCAGATGGAAAACGGAGGTGCAGGGGGCCGGGGCTCTGGGCCGAAGGAACTGGAACAAGCCGGTCTGGAGGAGTGGGCGCATCCTCACGAGCCAGGCGGACAGCTTGTGATTTATTCTGGGGATGATGTGGAGCCGCTGAGAGCATTTAAGCTGATTAGAAAATAAAAACCTGGCCGGGAGCAGTGGTTCACACCTGTAATCCCAGCAATTTGGGAGGCCAAGGTGGGCGGATCACTTGAGGTCAAGAGTTTAAGACCAGCCTGGCCAATATGATGAAACCCCATCTCTACTAAAAATACAAAAATTAGCCAGGCGTGGTGGGCTGTGCCTGTGATCCAAGCTACTCTGGAGGCTGAGGCAGGAGAATCACTTTAATACGGGAGGCAGTGAGCTGAGATCTCGCCATTGCACTCCAGCCTGGGTGACAGAGTAAGACTCCGTCAAAAAAAAAAAAAAAAAAAAAAAAAAAAGGAAAGAGAGAGAGAGAAAGGAAGGAAGGAAGGAAGACAAGACCAGACCTGCATCTAAGAGATAGCAAGTGTTGGTGAGGATGTGGAGAAAAGCGAATTCCTGAGCACCATTTGTGGGAATGTAAATTAGCACCACCACCTCTATGGAGAACAGTACAGAGGCTCCTCACAAAACTAAAAACTGAATTACCGTATGCTTCAGCAGTCCCACTACCGGCTAAAAATCCAAAGGTATTGAAATCAGTATGTCCAGGGGATACCCCCAATCCCGTGTTCATTGCGGCATTATTTACAACGGCCAAGATTAGGAAGTAACCTGGGTCCATCCATGAATGAACGGATTTTATAAATGCACACAATGGAGGCCTTAGTAAAAAAGGACATCCTGTATTGCAGCAACAAAGTTGAAGCTGTGGAACCCTATGTTAAGGGAAATAAGCCAGGCACAGAAAGGCAAATACTGCACCATCTCACTTATATGTGGAATCTAAAAAGTAGGACGGGCGCGGTGGCTCAAGCCTGTAATCCCAGCACTTTGGGAGGCCGAGGCGGGCGGATCACGAGGTCAGGAGATCGAGACCATCCTGGCTAATACGGTGAAACCCCGTCTCTACTAAAAAATACAAAAAACTAGCCGGGCAACGAGGCGGGCGCCTGTAGTCCCAGCTACTCGGGAGGCTGAGGCAGGAGAATGGCGTAAACCCGGGAGGCGGAGCTTGCAGTGAGCTGAGATCCGGCCACTGCACTCCAGCCTGGGCGACAGAGCCAGCCTCTGTCTCAAAAAATAAATAAATAAAATAAAATAAAATAAAAAGTTAGTTGATTTCACAGAAGCATACAAAGTAGAAAGGTTGCTGCCAGGACCTGAGCACAATCGCCGTTCGCCTGCTGGTGACCTAGCCCAGATGCACACAGCACAGGGCTCCCTGGATGCCTGCAAGCAGCACAGACCCACCAGGCCACATGGAGCCCAGTGTCTTTCCCTACAAACTCCACTGCCACTCCAGAGACCCTCGCATCTCAGTGAGGGACGCCCTAAATGACCATTCACTTAGGGCAGCAACCGAGGGAAAATTGCTCAGAACTTAACATTAGGTAAGGAAAGTAAGATACAAGACTGTCAATTTCCTTGGATTATGACTGTTATGTAGTTGCGGTGAATCAGGCAGCAACTGCAATACAAGGATAATGCCTTTTTCTTTTAAAAGATAGGGTCTCACTCTCCGAGCCAGGCTGGAGTGCAGTGCTCACTCCAGCCTCAACCTCCCAAGCTCAAGCAATGCTCCCGCTCAGCCTCCCAAGTAGCTGGGAGGCGTGCACCACCACTCCTGGCTATGTTTTTTTTTTTTTTCGTGGTCTCACTATGTTGCCCAGGCTGGTCTTAAACTCTGGGCCTCAAGCAATCCTCCCTCCTCAGCCTCCCAAAATGCTGGGATTAGAGGCATGAGCCACCATGGCCAATAATGCCTTCTTGATAGAAAGAGCTTAAACAGCTATATGAAAATGCAAATTGATGAGTGGGCAAAGAATACAATCAGATATTCACATAAGGAAAAATATATGCAAAATCTTGAATGTAATCAGTAAAGAACTGACATGAAAATCACAATGGTGGTGTCTTTCACCCAACGAATCGGCAAGAATTTCATAGAAGCAATAACACCCAATGGTGCAAAGGTGCAGGGACTAGAGATTCTGGCACAGGATTTGCAGGGGTACAAGGGGTGCATGTTTCAGGAAACCAACTTGGCAATAAGCGTCATAATCTTGAAAAATGCTAAAACCTTTGACCTTCTAATTCCACTTCTGGAAATCTAAAGAAAAATTAGAAATGCTACCAAATGTTTATACATGAAGATGTTCACCATAACAGGATATATAATAAAACGAATAGAAAGCCTAAATGTCCACTAAAAAGAAAATAGCGAGGCAAATTAACCATTATATTGTACATTATGAGCCATTAAAAAGTTATTGATGAAGAATAATGTGACTCATAAAACGTTAAGTGAAAAAGGAAGGGTTCCACGTAACAGCTATGGCACAACCACATAGGGGGAAATCATCCAAATGCGCAGGGAATGGAAAGCAATAACCCTTCACATGAAGAGTAAATTGTGATTGGGGTAGAACCAGAGGAAAACAATTTTTTCCCTTCTATTTTCTGACTTTCTTTAAATATTGGGGATGATACTGTTCTTATGAGAAAACATAGCACAGCTATCTTCAAAACTGGAAACATAACCTCGCTCTCCTTGAAGCACCACATTTGAGGCTGCCTCCTCAGAGGGGCCCCGACTGCCCCTTTCTGGACAGACCGCTCATGCCCTGACTCTTTCCATTCTGTTGTTCTTTGCTTCCTTTGTGTCTTCTGATCAGTTCCCCTCCATTCCATGTAACGCACACCATGGAGTGTCTACACTGTGCTGGTGTGAACCCAAACAGAGGGGAGCCAAGGTGGGAAGCAGGGACATACAGACATGGTCCCCTCCCTCACAGAACTCAGGGTTTGACAGAAGAGCCAGAGAGACAACATCCCATAATCCAGGAACAATGGAAAAAGTGCCCCAAAGGAGGTCTAAGTAACAGGCATTGGCTATTCAAGGAATGAAGCAATTCTGACTGGGGAAATGGGAGAAGGTAATGGTTGAGTTGGGTCTTGAAGGTGAGTAGCACTGGGCAGGCAGAGGAGAAAGGGCATTCGTTCCTGGCAGGGGATCCGCATGAGCAAGGGCCTCGCGGCATAGCCAGTTTCAGGGATGGCAGCCAGGCTAGTGATCAGGGTGATAGGAAAGAAAAGTGAGGTTAGATCAGCAAGGGCCTAGCATGGCAGGCTGCAGAGACTGGATCTGCTTCTGAGAACAAGGACAGCCCAGACGTTTTCAAGGAGGAAAGGATGGACTCTGTAAAGGGACTAGCCTGTTTCCTCACTGTCGTGGGGCAGAGGACAGCTCATAATCAGGCTCAGAGCAGACGCAGACAGGGGGATTTTTCACTCCACATAATCCTTGGATCTACCAAAGAACCAGGGATTCCCCAAAACCCCGTTCTGAGGCTTCAACTGACCTTTGTCCTGCACCAGCACCTCCAGCTCTTCCCGAACGCCATCGTACCAGCTTGTGATGTCCACGTGGAGGGAGTAATCACAGCAGGATTTGGTGTCAGCTGCTTCGTGCCACTTCTCGAAGGAGGTCAGTAGGCTGGACCCAGGCTCAGGAACAACATGGTCAACTGGGACAGGGAAATATGCATCATGATGCTTCAGACTCAAGTGTTCCAATGGTAGCCACCATCATTACCACCACCACCATCATTGCCATCATTACCATCACCACCATCATCATCATCACCATAATCATCACACCATCACCATCATTACTATGACAGCCACCATCATTATCACCACCACAATCATCACCATCGTTATCAACCCATCACCATCACCATCATCATCATTACCATTATCACCACTACCACCGCCATCATCACCATCATTATCACCCCATCACCATCATCACCATGACCACCACTATCATCACCATCATTATCACTCATCACTATCATCACCTCCACCACCATCACCATCATCACCATCATCACCATTGTCATTACCATTCTCACCACTACCATCGCCATCATCACCATTATTATCACCCCATCACCATCATCACCATGACCACCACTATCATCACCATCATTATCACTCATCACTATCATCACCTCCACCACTATCACCATCATCATCACCACCATCATCACCACCACCATCCACTATCATCACCACCATCCACTGTCATCACCACTATCATTATCACTCCACCACCATCATCACCATCCCATCACCACACCACCACCATCATCATCATCACTAACATTATCACCACCACCACCATCATCACCACCATCACCACCATCATCACCATCACCACCATCATCATCACCATCATCATCATCATTATCACCCCATCATCATCATCATCACCATCACCATCTTCATCACCACCATCCTATCACCATCATCATCATCCCAATTATCACCCCATCACCATCACCACCATTATCATCACCACCATCATCACCAACCTTTTCATAATCACTCCCACCATCATTGTCATATTGCCATCACTGTCACTATCATTAACCATAACCATTAGCAATGACATCATCACCATCATCTTCAGTCTTCATTACCACCATCATCGCCACCATTGTCATCATCATCACCATCGCTCACTATTTGTCAGATAATGCCACAAAAGCTTTACATAAGCTCGTTCATTCAATCCTCACAACTGTCCTGTAAAGTGAAAATTAGTATCCCCATTTTGCAGATGAAAAACTTGAGGCTCAAAGAGGGTAAAGCAATTGTCCAAGAGCATACAACTAGCATACCCACTGCTCCAAGCTGCCTCCTTTGGCATAGAATGCCAAGATGAAAAGGACCTCCGAGACCAAACAAGTTCACTTCATCATCCTTTTTTCAAATAAAATCTTAAATGTAAAGTAGATGAGAAAGGGGAGCCTCCAGTCTTTTAAACCTCCCTTGACTTCATATACTCTGAAGCTTACTGCCCTGTTTCTTCACACCCCCACCCTTCACAGGCAGATGTCAAAAAAAGAAGTCTCACCTCTCCTCCTCCCACTCACACCTCCATCCACCTAAAGCATCAGCCTTTGCTAATATGATCCTCACATCTCTAGGTCTAACGGGAGCATGCAGTCCTCAGTTTCTTGACCTCTCGGGGCACAGAAGGTCCCTCCCTCCTTCCTTAAACTCGCTCCTCTCCAGCTTCCATGGCAACACCACCTTCTGGCTTTTTCTTTCCTTTGTTCTACTTCTTTGGCTGCCACTTTTCAATCATCCTGAGGACTCCATCCCCTACTGTTCACTATGCTCACTAACTGGATCCCTATCCTTTGCACCAGCTCATTGAAACACATCATTTGCTCTCAGCTACAGAACTCTAAACCCGGTTGTGTTCTTGGCTTCTCCACCAAGATGACTCAAAAGCTGCCCCAAACCAGAATGTCCAAAACCTCATGCAGTACTGTCCCCATCCCCACCCCAGCTGTGGTGGACATCACCAAGTAACGGTTCCACAGCCAGAGGCCCAGGTCACCCGTGGCACTTCCTTTCCCTCGCATGCCCCCATGTCTGATCCAGCACCGAGGGCTGTTGACTGGCCTTCATATCCCAGAAGCTGTCCACTTCTGCCCAGTCCACGGCCACGCCGCCCTCATCTCTCAGCTGTATTATGCCATCGCCTCCCACCTGGTCCTGCCACATCCCATCCCGGCCACTCCATTGCAGTCTCTCCAAAACGCAGAACAGTTCACATCTCTCCCTGCTTAAAATACCTCAACGTTGCCCATCACCCATATGAGAAAGAGCCACAGCCTCATCAGGTCATCGAGGCTCAGGGTTGTCCTCTCCTTGCAGCCTTGCCTCACAGGATGTCATCTCTCAATCTCCACACCCCTGCCCCGCAGGCCTCCCTGCAGTCTCTGGAATGGGAGGTGTGTGCTCCCCTCAGGGCCTTTGCATATACTATTCTGGCCTCCTGGGGCTCTGCTCTTCTCTGCCCCCTTCCCCTGGTTAATTCCAACTCATCCTTCAGAACCCTGTACGAATGTCGCTTCTTCAGAGAACACTTCCCTGAGACCCTGCCCCTCAGTTCAAAGCACTGTGCACCCTTCTTTTGCAGCAGGAGTCACAGTTTCTAGTCATACATGTGGATGATTAGTGACTCCCAGAGAGATGACAGGCCCTTGACGACGAGCATCCTTCCTGCTTTTGTTCACCTGATACAGTGCCTGGTGTGGACTCTTAATTAACATTTGTTGAATGAAGATGGGGAAGGGCGGGGACCCTTTCAGAGCCCCGGACTGTGGTCCTCATGTGCTTTCATAGGCTCTTGGTGTTCCATGAAACACACTGGAAACTGCCCTTCCCAGGTGAGGAGGATAAGGTTTACAGGGCAGGGCTCCCCAGGATCTCACAGCTGGTGACGGAGAAAAGCAGGGGACGTCCCAGGAACCCTGGCTCCTCATCCAGGACTCTTTCCCCTGCCCTATGCAGTCCCCCTGAGCCCGGAACTTCCATGCCCATCTCTCAGAACTCTCATGTCCCATGCACTACATGAAGGAATCTCATGTACGTCTCCAAACCACCCTAGGCGCTTCCCACCATAAAGCCCACATTACAGATAAGGAAGCTGAGGCTCAGAGAGGCTGAGTGCCAGCCACAGTCATGCAGCTGCCTGCTGAGTGCCAGTGCTCAGGTTCAAACCCTGGCCGCTGGGATCCAAGTCCAAGTCTAGATCCTCCTCCCATTTCCCATCCAGCAGATCCACGGGCTGCCCTTTGGAAGAGGGATCAGGACAGTGCTTGACTCAGAAGTCGACCCCACTCCTGGCTCAGGGACTTGGCAAACTCTGCCCATAGCAGTGGGTTTCAGCCCACAGACCATGCTTCCAAAGGGACTCCTTTGTGAAGAAGTGGGAGAGATGGGCAGGGTTGGGGCCAGCTTAGAGACAAGTAGCCTGGAACTGAAGAGCCTAACAGTTGAAAGAACATTTACAATAAACTGTGGCCTATTTAATTAAAATTGCTTATTAAAATGAATTCAAGCAAAAGCAGCTCTTCAAAATCAACACAAGAAACAGCAATCGGACTGCACAGGGCTATGGAGGAGGAATCCAGTTTCCCAGACCGAGCACTGTTGCGGACTGGTCTCAGTGCCCACAGTATTTCCTTCCCTCCCCAACCTCACCAGGGCTCTCTGTGGCACAGTGTGCTCCTGTCAACTTTGGGCTCGGCCACGTGACTGACCTGGGCCAACAGAATGTGAGTGGAAGCTGCAGCACGGAAGTGAAGAGATGAGGCAGTGAGAGGAGGCAAGTTTCGGCCAGAACCCCTGCATTCTGCCAATCACCAGGAGAACAGAGTGGCTGGGGAGTCGCTGGGTCCAGAATGGGAGACCCATGGTGCCCGAGTCCAACCCGCAGCTGAGCACAGCCACTCCAGCCCCACGCCCACTCCTACACACCCTCAAATGAAAAAAACAAGTGTTGCTTGAGATTTGGGGGCTGTTTGTTACGCGGTCTTATCACAGTATTACTGCAGCAATACTGACTAATACAACCACTTCCCAGCTATGTCTCCTTGGGCAAGTTACTTCACCTCTCTGACCTCTATTCTCCCATCTGTCACAATAATACCTATGTCACTGGTTCTGAAACCACAGCCATCTTCACATCATGTTGAAGGGTTTTTTTTTTTTTTTTTTTTTTTGCTTTATCTCCCTATAATCCATGTCTTCTTCACTTAATGCTTTTCTTTAAACAAACTTTGTTTCTAAAAATCTAAATGTGACTTCAGTCTCATGCTAAGCAATTATACCAAAGAGATGGTATTTCAATATTTTAAAAATAATTTTTAAAAATTGGTGCCTATAAAACCATGTTGTTTATTAAGCCATCTTGGGTAGCCCCAGTGGCACATATGGTGTGCTCTGTAAAACGGTGACCTGTGTCCTAGGGCTGCGGTGAGAATGAAATCCAATGGCACCCTGGGCAGACAGCCTCGAACACACTGAGCACTTGTGATGCTGGTGATGAGGAGGGGACCTCACAGTCTATGTCCTTAAGGCAGGGGACAGTGTCACTCACTGATCATCGTGGTACCGCCCACCAGGGCCGCCCTGGTCCCTTGGAAGAAGTCATCAGCAGCAGTCATCCCCTGGGAGGGCTTCTGCAGGTACGTGTTGACATCGATACCTCCGGGAATAACCATCCGCCCGTTGGCTTCAATGGTCTTTACTCCACCAGGAACGATTAAGTTCTCTCCTATTTGTCTGGAGGCAAACAACAGAGACAGCCTTGGTTCTTAACGGAAAAGGAGAATGGGCAGTCAACCCACAGCTTCAGTTCTGTTAAATAAACATTTCTGAGTTAGGCCCTTCACAAGGGGCTCACAGTCTAACAGGAGGTAAGGCAGGTGGGCAGACTGTTAGAGTCCAGTATAGCAGAGGGGGCCAGGGGGCACGAGGAGGCGCCCTTTCATCCAGCCTCATTATCTAAGAAGGCTGGAGGGGGTGGCAGAGCTCAATCCAACAGAGGTGAGACCAGCATGATGCACACGCTGACTGTCACGTCTATTCCGATGTAACAGGTGCCGGAAAACTTCCTCCAGAAGGAGGGCAAATTCCAAATGGCGAAGGAGGGAAAAGAGCCTATGAAAAGAGAAACCAAGCCCCGGGGATCTCTGTGGGTGACTTATTGATGATGGTGGCTTCTGGTTTTTATTTGCTGGCACCAGAGTCTGAAGGTCCATCAAGATGCTGGGGGAAGAGGCTCAGCCAGCACCAGGAATAGGACCCAGCAGCGTCCAAGGTCAAGGTCTGGCTCAGACCATGAGATCTGTGAGTGATTTTTATTAAAAAAAAAAAAAAAAAAAAAAAATCCAACTGTTGTGAACTCTTGAGATTGGGCAGTATATTAATTTTCTAAGTCACATGAAACACCAGTAGTAAAGACACAGAGAGATGCTGCTTCAGTGACCAAAAGTGCAGTTCTAGACAGAATCCACAGCCAGGCAGCCAAGACAGCAGCCCCTGCCCTCCTGGGCTCCCGGGAGAAGCTGGGCCAGCAAGCAGATCCCAGCTGGGCCTCCCCCGAAGACATACATGGGTGCCACACACTGTCCTCTTAACCCAGGAAATAAACCTAGGACTGCACAGTGCCAGGGACAAGGTGGACACCCAGAAAATGTTACCACACACGTCCACCTCCACCAGGATCACCACCAACCGCTGCTTTTAATAACCAATCCCTTACCTCCAAAATGTCTACCGCCACTGCTTATAACCAATCCCTTACCCCCAGAATGTTCACTGCCACTGCTTATAATATCCCCAGAATGTCCAACTTGACTTAGGGAAATCCTGTCTTCCCCAGTCCTTCTGTTGTCCTCTCCAAACGTGTGGGCTTGCCAACAGCTGAAGGTAAAGGGGTCGGGAAGACACCTGGCCCTTAAAAGGAACAGCAACTGGAGAACAGCATCTTCTAAGTGCATCACGGCTTCTCTCATTGAATGCTCACAACCAGCTCTAACAGAGGACAGGGTAGCACCCCAAATGCCAACCCAGGCAAAGACCTGGGCGCAGTCCAGTCGGAAGAGCCACTGGCTGTAGACATGAACATGGTGTGTCTACACACGGGCACGGACCTACGCATGAGTGTCAGCAGAATCACAGCTCAGTCTGATGCAAGCCTGTGACTGAGTCACGATGCTGTGGGGGCCAACAAGTACTCTAACGAGAGGTTCTTTTATTTATTTTTGAGACATGGTCTCTGTCAGTCAGGCTGGAGTAGAGTAGTGCACATCATGGCTCACTGCAGCCTCACTTGCTGGGCTCAAAGCGATCCTCCCGCCTCAACCTCCAAGTAGCTGGAACTACGGGCATGTACCACCATGCCCAGCTAATTTTGTTTTTTAATTTTTTGTAGAGATGGGATCTCCCTATGTTGCCCAGGCTGATCTTGAACTCCTGAGCTCAAGGGGTCCTCCTGCCTTGGCTTCCCAAAGTGTTTGAGCAAACATGCCTGGCCTCTTTCTTTCTTTCTTTCTTTCTTTCTTTCTTTCTTTCTTTCTTTCTTTCTTTCTTTCTTTCTTTCTTTCTTTCTTTTCTTTCTTTCTTTCTTTCTTTCCTTTCTTCTTTCTTTCTTTCTTTCTTTCTTTCTTTCTTTCTTTCTCTCTCTTTCTTTCCTTTCTTTTCTCTCTTTCTCTCTCTCTCTCTTTCTTTCTTTCTTTTTTTTTTTTTAAGAAATAGCACATTTCCTGAGCAGCCTGGTTGGCCACAGTCCTAAGATGCTTAATGTTCAACAATGAGTGCCATCTCTGCAGCCAGAGGCTCTTTCTTACCAGGCACAATCATAGCCTCTTAACAAACCCTCTCTGGTCTCCCGCCAGCAGCCCTGTGAGGTAGGAAGTATTCCCATTTTGCAAAAGAGGACAACACAACTCAGAGAGGTGTAGTGACTCATCCAAGGTCACCCAGCAAGTCAGTGATGGGCCTGGATTTAAGCCCAGGTCTCCTCAAGACTAATAGCAGAGCTCTGACCAGCAGGCTTTACTGCCACCCTGTTTCCCGTATATAGAAGCCAGGTTCTCCCTGAACTGGGATTAAACTAAATGGGACTCACTGAATGGTGCTCAATAGCAACGTGCTTGAAAGGGAAAGAGGAGAGAGGAAGCTCAGCTCAGTGAATGAGACAGATGCCCCTCCCCCAACACCATCACCCCACGGTGCAGAAGAAACTCTCAACCACCGGCACCTGATTCACCAAGGCTAAGTGAATTAAATGGAAACCCCAATGAATCATAATCCAATGAATCACGACAGCTGAACGGCTCTTAAGAAAACTTGGCAAATGGCCACAAAATTAAAGGATTCTTGGGGTTTAATTAAAGTGGAGGAAAATAATTGTGCCTCTGCGTGCCAGGTGGTCCCTGGCTCTTCCACACCTACCCTTCTCCGCCTGCAGGATGCACATTCAGAATAAACACCCAAGGGCCGTGTGAGGCCTCGGTCACTGTCACTCAGCTTCACAAGGCCAGAGGAGAACTGCCGACACTCAGAGAGCTTCTCAGCAACGGAGTCAAGTAAAAGAGGTTTACGACCAAGAGGGGCTGACAGATAATGAATTTAGGGAAACTGCAGATTTCCTCAACAGCCAGGTTAGCCAGAGTCCTAGGACTCTTGATGTTCATACATACAGCAGGCACTTAATGAATGCAGCTCAACCCATGGCCACTTGCTCCATCTGTATACCCGCTGGGATTGCAGGCCCTCTACAAGGGGGCCTGGCCCGGGAAGGACGGGCGTGGATGTGGTCAGATCAAAGCAGCAGGTGGTGTGTGGGATGGGGGAGCCTACGAGATCATTCTAAGGGTCATTTTACCTTTCAGGCTTCAGAAGCCCAGAGCCCCCCACACAAAGGGGTGTTCCCTTGGAGTTGCTTTCTCTATATCTAAGCCATGGTTGAATTAGAAAACCTCATTTTTTGACACATCCTGACACCCTTCCCCAGCCCCCGTCTGCCTTCCTAACCATTTGGGATCCAGGTGCCCTGCAGCTGACAGGAGCATCCTCACCACCTGATGGCCAACATTCATTTGTTTATGCTTTCCCTGAATTGGCGCTCCAGGACCTACTCCGCAGGCCTGGTGCTGGGCCCCAGGGTGGGGGCCACGAGGCAAGGCCCTGGTCAAGGAGCAATGCAGTGTGACAAGGGCCGCAACAGACAGTAGCTCACAGGCTCTGGGGACAGAGGGATGCACCCCACACCATCGTGGGGTCAAGGAAGGCTTCCTGGAGGAGGAGTTGCATGAGCTGGGCCCACAAGGACAAACAAGAGATGAGGGGAAGGCAGAGGGGCAGGGAGAAAAGGCGTTCCAGGCAGGGGACTGATGGGTGCAAGGCTCTGAGGTGACAGCAGCCTGGCAAGTCCTGTGAGTCCCAAGTTTTCATTATGGCCAGAAGAGCAAGCAAGGAATGAAGCCAGAGGAAGGGAGGCCCGAGCTGGACTTGAAATGGTCAAAGTTTAGGACTAGAATTGGGGGGTGAGCTAGGGGGAGGCAGGGAGGGCTCAACTGTTCTGGGTACCCCTCTTTGCTGGGTGATTTGCATATGTAGTCTCTTTCAATGCCCCCAATACTCCACAGCCCCTTTCCCCCAGCCTCCTCCTCCTCCTCCTCCGTCATCATCCCCAAAGCCCACACAGGCCCCAGGATGATTCTGTTAATGGTATCAATCCCTTTCTGCCTTCCCCTAGCTCCAATTCCTTTCCTTCTTGTGCCTTTCCTTCTTGTGCCAACCACTCATGCTAGATCTTGAAACAGTGTCCTTCTCTCCTCTTCCAGATTTCAAGGGAAGAGGCTGAGCACCCAGCAAATCCAGGGTACAACTCACAGAAAGAGAACTGTACCGATCCTCACCCACCAGTAAAATGTTAAGGCCAGCTGGGCGTGGTGGCTCACACCTGTAATCCCAGCACTTCGGGAGGCTGAGGCAGGTGGATCACGAGGTCAGGAGATCGAGACCATCTTGGTCAACATGGTGAAACCCCATCTCTACTAAAATACAAAAAATTAGCCGGGCATGGTGGTGCATGCCTGTAGTCCCAGCTACTCAGGAGGCTGAGGCAGGGGAGTCGATTGAACCCGGGAGGCGGAGGTTGTATGTAGTGAGCTGAGATCGCACCACTGCACCCCAGCCTGGACAAAAAGTGAAGGCCACCTACAGACCCCTGCCTGGCGTTATGGACAGAATTTTGTCTCCCAAAATTCATGTTGAAGCCCCAGCCCACCCCCATGGGACTACCTTTGGAGACGGGGCCTTTAAGGAGGTGATTAAGGTTGAATGAGGCCACAAGAGTGGGGCCAGAATCCAACAGGACTGGTATCCTTAGGAGAAGAGCCCCCAGGAGTGTGCACACACACAGAAAAGGTCCGAGGACAGCCAGAAGGTGGTGTCTGCAAGCCAAGGACAGAGGCCTCAGGAAGAACCAACCCTGATGGCCGCTTGATCTGGGACTTCCAGCCTCCAGAACTGTGAGAAATAAACTGCAGCTATTTAAACCACCCAGCCTGTGGCATTCTGTTCTGGCAGCCACAGCTGGCTAAGACACCTGGGTTGTCGTAAGCAGGACTGAAGAAGGAGCCAATGAGAAGAAAGTAAAGGAAACTCCAGCCCCAACGTCTATCTTTTCTTTAAGTGCCAAGGCCGGGCTTGGAAGCCACACATTCCTCCATCCTCCCTGCTCCCCTCAACCCAATTCCAGAAACTGTGGGTAGGTGGAAGGAAGAGCTGTGAATTCAGTTGTCTTAGGGTGGAATCCGGGGCTTGACCCTAACTCACCCCGTCATATGGGGCCAGGTACCCAGACCCATTGGCCTGCTGCCTCCAAAACCACAAAACAGGAAACATGTCTGCATTTTGCAGCTTTTGTGTGAGCATTGCATGAGAGGAGCTGCCTCAGCTATGTGGCAGGGAGCCTAGCCCAGGGGGGCACCTGAGAAATGTCAGCGCCTTGTCCACCCGCAGCGTGCACCTCTCCCAACCTCTGTGAGGTCTCTACCCCGAAACACAGGTACACAGCCCTGTCATTCTAGGGCAGAATGCCAGCCTTCCATTCCATCTAAGGCCAGGCAGCCTGGCAACACAGGTTTCTTAAAAGGTCTGTTTTGATCAACCCACTTGATAAGTCCATCCTCCAGGTAGACGTCAGCATAAAGGGACTGGTCATCGTTGATGATCCGTCCACCTTTGATGAGGAGTCGATCACTCTGCAAAGCAAGGCAAAGTATTAAGCATCCTTGGAGAAAAGCCAGGAGAAATTTTTTTCTTTTTAATTTCTAATATAAGAATTATCAAATATTTTCAAAAGTAAAGGCATTTAACTTCCCCCACCCCAGATCCATCACCAGCTTCAATACTTCTCTATCCAACACTTCCCGTTCTCCTTTCACCTTTCTCCCCTCTCACTTTGTTTCGTTTTTGCTGAAAGTTTTAGAACAAAGCCCAAGCACTGTATCTTTCCACCTAGAAATACTTTACTAGCTCTCTCCCACTGCTAACCCACTTCCCGTTTGCCCTGGGACATAAGTGTGGGCAGCAAGATGCACTTTTTTTTTTTTCTAAACAGGAAAGGAGTAAAGACTTTTTAAAGAAACAAAACCAGAATATGTTATCCCAATGAACCCAATTAATTTAATAACTTCCCTATCAGTCAATAATCAGGCCCTGTTCAATGTTCCTTGATTGTCTCATGGATCTCTTTTTGTAGTTGGAAGGTTTGAATCAAGAGCCATACCAGGCCCCATAGCACACCTGCCTCATCATCTCGGCAGTCTCTGCCAGCATCTGCACTGGCCCCTCCTCCCTTTTGAATGTCATTCATTTGTTGAAGAAACTGGGTCATTTGTAGAACAGGGAGTTATCAAGGTGTTATTAAATATAGTAATGATCAACTGAGAGACATTTTAAAAGATAGTGAAGAGACTAAAAACCCCACTTTCCCAGTACAACTCCCGGTTGACATTCTGATGTCTCCCCACCCTTTTTCCTCTGTTTTCTTCCCCACAGTGCACACATCCGCTCACTCATCCAAGCACCGATCAGCTACCAAATGATGCTCTGAGCTCCAGAGGGGACCAGGCATAGAGCTGGAATCTGCTTTCCGGGGGTTGACAGATGGAGAGACAGATGTTTATCAAGTCATGGGGTATGTGGGGTTGAAGAGGAGAAGACTGGGGACCTGCCATGGAAGCCAAGCAAAGGGGCTGCCAACCTTATCTGGGGGATTGGGCAGAGAAAGCGCAGACCCAGAAAATAAGTCTAAAAAACAGTCTATTTATATTTCCTATATCTACACTCGGTATGACTATAGATAGATAAATGGATGTGTCATTAGAGGAAGGCGGAGAGATAAACACACACACACACACACACAAACAGGACTGTATTAATATGTCTATGTAAATATTCATGTATTCAGATGATGTTCTCCAAAGGGCGTTTTCAATCCCCCAGCCTATCCTAAGGGCACAGACCTAGGCTTTCAACCCTCTTCTATTTGTCAATACCATTCCAGAATGGAACTCAGCCATAAACATGTTTATGCATAAACACAAACAAAGCTTCACCATATGGAGTGTTCCGGGTGGAGGGAATGATATGCAAGTCAGAAACCAGAATATTATGGGAACCAAAAAGAACACAATTCTGTCCTTTCTGCATTTTACCATAATCACATCCCAACTTGCCGCACATTCTTCATGACTATGTATATATATACATATACATTTATTTTTCTTTTTTTTGAGATGGAGTCTCCCTCTGTCTTCGAGGCTGGAGTGCAGTGGCACGATCTTGCAGACAGGGCCTTTGGCGTGAACCTCCATTTCCTGGGTTCATGCCATTCTCCTGCCTCAGCCTCCTGAGTAGCTGGGACTACAGGGACCCGCCACCATGCCGGGCTAATTTGTTGTAGTTTTAGTAGAGACGGGGTTTCACCGTGTTAGCCAGGATGGTCTCGATCTCCCGACCTCATGATCTGCCTGCCTCGGCCTCCCAAAGTGCTGGGATTACAGGCATGAGCCACCGTGCCTGGCCCCAATTCATGACTCTATTTTTAAAATAATCATAAAATATTCCATCTTAGGGATACATAATAAATTGTTTAATAATTCCCCCATTGTTGGTTACTGAAGTTATTTTCTGGTTTTTACAGTGATATGTATTGCTGCAATGAACATTTTTGTGTACAAAACTCCTGCCTTAGTTTGAATGATTTGTTAGGCAAGGCTCTCAGAAGCTTAACAACTGGGGCAAACAACATAAACCTTATTTACAGCCCTTGATAAAGATGACCAAACTCCTTTCCAAAAGGAGTGCCCCATTCTTTGCATGAAAACACTAAGCACTCTTGTTTATTATTAATATTTGTTAAATCTGTGTTCCTTTTCTTTTTTTCTTTTCTTCGAGACAGAGTCTTGCTCTGTCACCCAGGCTGGAGTAAAGTGGCATGATCATAGCTCACTGTATCAGGAGGTTGAGCTTGCAGTAAGCCGAAATTGTGCCACTGTACTCCAGCAAGCGCAGAGCGAGACTCCGTCTCAAAAAAAAAAAAAAAAAAAAAAAGTAAACTGACAAGAACAACCCACAGTAGGTGGTGCTCTGATAGCAGAGTCTCACTCAAGAACCTGGAGGCAAGTGGTGCATCTGGGAGGTGGTTCCATGGACTGCAGGGAGGGTATCCTGTTCAATAAAGAGTGCATATTGACCTGGCTAGCACTGTGGGCAACTAGAGCTTGATCTTGCCAAGGCCATCTGAGGAAGTGCACAGAAGGCACTTCAGTGTTCCCCTGGACCAGGTCCCATGGTCTTATAGCATCGGCCACAATGCCCTGCAAGCCCAGAGAAGAAGAGTTTAACCCAAACTAAGGAATCAGAAACACATCACGCAGTCAGCTGCCCAAAGCTTCTGGCATCAGAATCATATTTCCCTCAGAGTGAAAGCCACGGGCAGCGAGACCCCAGTTCATCTGGAGTCCCAGGATCCTGGCAGTCTTCCTGCTCCTACTTCCTTTGGGCCCTGCTTGATGTTACTTATCTGAGTGCTGTCCCCTCAACTTGCCCTGTTTGGGACAACACATGCCACCATCCCACCAGCTGACCCTACATCCCTTACCCATTGTATGTATTCACAGTACTTACAGCACATCTGGCAGACTATATATTTCTAGGTCTGTCTAAAATGTGACTTGCCGCACTGGAATCACAGCTTTGGCGTGTTACCCCATTGGCTGTGCGGGACACAACTCCCCAGGGGACGCATGACACAGGTGTTGGTGGGGACGGCACTGCCTGGAGTTTGCATAGCACTTGTCTTTACTAGACCGTGAGCTCCACGGAGGCACGGACTTTGTTTTCCTCACTGCTGCCTCTCCGGCATCTTGGACACAGCCAGGCTGGCTGGCTGAGTGACTGAACTGACTCTTGACAGATGAATGGGTGAAGATGGAGAGAAAGACGTTACAGCTGGGAGTGGAGGAAAAGCAGTGTGAAAAGGCACATCCTGTTCTTCAGCAGGAGGGTCTCTGGAGGAAGATGCTTCAAGGTAAGTTGCTCCTAGGCCCCACAACCTATCTGTATCCCTAAAAGAGATGTGTGCATCCCCAGGGAGGAAACTCACCAAGCCCCTTGATGGCATTCTGGGACCAACGGGAAAAAGAGGCCCGGGCTCTGCACATCCAGGAAGCACCCACAAGCTGGCGTGCATGTTTCCCCGGCTCCAGAACAGGAAACATAAGTCACCAGCAGCTGGTGCATGGCTTCCGGAACACGGCCACCCTGCAGGCACCCGTCTGCCTTGTCACATTTAATAGGGGGCTTTTCAGGCTCAGCCTGAAAGGTGGCATTTTAATGCACTGTGTGCCAGAAGATCGGCCCAACCTGCTATGCTCTTCCTAGAATCACATGGTGGAGCTCGTGTTCAAATCCACTCCCTCCCCAACTACCACTACCAGACACTGCAAGCAGGGGCACCCAGGGCTCCAAGCCCTTAGTGTCTCTCAGGTGCTGGTCTACTTCTGAAAAAATAAGCCTATAGGAAGCCAACTGCTGATTCAACCTCGTCATGTTCTTTCTTAAAATTAGTAGTTCCTTTGCCTCTTAAACAAGCATTTTCAAAGCCATGTGCTTCAGAACTCAAGCTCAGAGAGACTTTAGTAGGTACGGGCCCAGACAGGGGTTCACCAGTGCCGTGAGTTTAGAAATCTCTAGGTTAAGGCTGGGTGCGGTGGCTCATGCCTGTAATCCCAGCACTTTGGGAGGCTGAGGCAGGCAGATCACAAGGTCAGGAGATCGAGATCGAGACCATCCTGGCTAACATGGTGAAACCCTGTCTCTACTAAAAATACAAAAAATTAGCTGGGCATGGTGGCGCATGCCTATAGTCGCAGCTACTTGGGAGGCTGAGGCAGGAGAATGGCGTGAACCCAGGAGGCGGAGTTTGCAGTGAGCCGAGATCGTACCACTGCACTCCAGCCTGGGTGACAGAGTGAGACTCCATCCCCCACCCCCACCAAAAAAAAAAAAAAAGAAATCTGTGGGTTAAGCGGAAGCAATGATGTCTTTATGACAGAACTTTTCAGATCCTTGCCTCTGCTGATATTTGATAAGGATATTCCAGAGGAGAATTGAGTTGATATCTTTTCCAAACTCAGGTCCCTTTGTGGTGTGGAAAATCTGAAGAGATACTTTCCCACAGAAGAGACCATAGGAAACTGGCTTTGAAGGAGTTACGTGCTTTGTGGCCATGGGCACTGAATGGTCCGTGCGGAATATTAGGTCTGATTCCACCTCGCATGGAAATGAGCTCCACAGACAGGTGTGACCTCCAAGTTCACACAACTAGTAAGGGTACAGCCTAGAGCCAAGGGTTCCTAACGGCCTGTCCAGCATTCCAGCCACCAAGCCATGCTTCTGTCCCATGTCTAAATATTCTCAAACTCTAGAATCCATGATACCTCATAAAAAGATAAAACTTAGAATACCCTCCACAAGTTCTAAGATCAACGGGCCTTGCCTTCTAAGGCTGCCTTTCTCATGCAGGAAATATGAGTGCACAGAACTGTATACCAAAAAATGTAAATGTTATGTAATATATGTTTTTTAAATTAATAATACCAAATTCACACACTTACAAAAAAAAATACCGGTGCTATCTGTTGTCTCTCACACAATTACTGTGAGGGGAAAACAGCAGATGTGAACAATGGTATGCTCTGCATAAAAATTATTATGTAAAAACTAGGCTGGGTGCAGTGGCTCACACCTATAATCCCAGCACTTTGGGAGGCTGAGGTAGGTGGATCACCTGAGGTTAGGAGTTTGAGACCAGCCTGGTCAACATGACGAAACCCTGTCTCTACTAAAAATGCAAAAATTAGCCGGGCGTGGTGGCAGGCACCTGTAATCCCAGCTACTCAGGAGGCTGAGGCAGGAGAATTGCTTGAACCCAGGAGGCAGAGGTTGCAGTGAGCTGAGATGGCACCACTGCAGTCCAGCCTGGGCAACAGAGCGAGACTCCATCTCAAAAAAAAATTATTATGTATAAACCTTGAAGAAATAAAGCATTTCATGAAAAACTCAGCCAAAGTCTAACAGCTGAATTGATTAGCTCGGCATGTCAGAGATGCCAGTTGGTTCCACGGCGACAGCAATGACCTAAAGCAAATCATGTTCTTGTGTCAGCACCGCTTAAAAGCAAAACGTCCACACTCAGACAGAGGTGGGTTTGGATCCTGACTCCACTTATTATCCACGTGGCTTACCAAGCCTCCGTTTCCTCGTCTATAAGATTGGGATAGCAAGCCCAACTAATTTTTGCATTTTTTTTAGATACGGGGTTTCACCACGTTGGCCAGGCTGGTCTCAAACTCCTAACCTCAGGTGATCCGCCCACCTCGGCCTCCCAAAGGCTCCTCTAGGCTCTGCATCCTAGGTATGTATTTGAAGTACTTCCTGAGCCCAGGTCTGGCAGGTGAACAGCTCATTTTTCACTCTCTGTCCTTTTCTGTGGCTAGAACTCCACACTATAAATCATTGTTTAAGGATGGGTGTAAGCAACTTAAATGCAGCTTGTGTCCTCAAGGGGTGCTCAGGCCAGTGAGGGAGGCTGAATCAACAGCCAGCCTTTGCCCCCAGTGTGGGAAGTGCAGAGGGCCACAGAGCACGGAGGCAGCCTCTACATCAACCCCGCTAAGGGAAAAGCATTCCCTCTGGGCTTGGAGGCTGAGTAGGTATTAGCCACACAGCAAAGGCAAAAAGGGATCCCGAGAGAGGGAAGCACATGGTGTATTAGTCTGTCCTCACAATGCCATAAGGAAATGCCTGAGACTGGGTAATTTATAAAGAAAAGAGGTTTCATTGGCTCATGGTTCTGCAGGCTGTCCAGGAAGCATGATGCTGGCATCTGCTCGGCTTCTGGGGAGGCCTCAGGAAACTTACAATCATGGTGGAAGGCAAAGTGGGCGGCAGAGGTGAGCACCTCACGTGGCCGAGCAGGAAGAAGAGAGAGACTGGGGAGGTGCCACATTTTTAAATAACAAGATCTTCTGAGAACTCACTCACTATCACGAGAACAGCACCAAAGGGGGAAATCTGCCCCAACGATTCAATCACCTCCCTCCAGACCCCACCTCCAATACTGGGCACTACAATTCAACCTGAGATTTGAGTGGGGACACAGATCCAGACCATATTCCACGGGGGAAGACACAGAGGTCAGAAGCAGCCTGGCGTGCCTGGGGGTCTGTAAGTGGTTTCCTTTGGCTGAAGGGTGACCTCAAAGCGGGGAACATGGAAAGGATTGCAGAAGCCAGATCTCAGGGACCCCAGTGCCATGTGTACAGGGGAGTCTGGGCTTCGTGGTGAAGGTCATGGAGGGGTTTTCATCAGGGAGGAACCGGAACATAGACACATTTCCAAGCTGAGACATCACATGAGCACTGGGTGGAAATGGAAGAAGTGGGAGAAATCATCTTTATCTTCTCCTCAAAGCTGGGATTCCCCAGTAAGAATAGGTGGCAGCCAAGTTTGCAGCAGGTATCAAAGGCCTTAACAATGTTCATGTCCTTTGACCCATAAATTTAATGCTGGGAATTTGTCCTCCAGAAAATGTCCAAAACAGGGTCAAAAAATGACACACAAAGATGTGATCCAGAATTAATTACAATGGCATAACCACACCAGTAATGAGGTATCATTCAGCTACTACAGCTACTAAAATATTTTCCAGGAAGTTTTAAGCACAAACAAAAGTGCTAGATAATAAAATGTAAGGAGAAAAAGCAAACTACAAAATTCTCTGTTAGGATTGCAAAAGGAAGTGGATCTGGAGTAATTGGCTTCCCCTACAGAGACTTTGGGGTCCACCCCCATGATCTAACCGCCAGTGTAATGCACAGCCCTCCCCCAATGTGCCTATTTCTCATTGAGGTGGACACCTCTTCATGGCCAGGGGAGTTCTGCGTATTTCATCTCTATATCCTCAGGAACCAGCCAGGAATCTTACACAGTATTTAGCAGATGTTTGCTGGGCAGGAGGGGAAGAGGGAGGCAACAGACGAGAGGCAAGGGAAGGAGAAAGTAGAAAGAGATAGTTTGAAAAGAGAGAGGGAGTGCAAAGGAGAGAAAAGGAAGATGAGATTAAAAAAAAGGATAAAGAGGAAATGAAAGATGGAAGGAGGAGGAAAGAAAGGAGAGAAGAGAGAAACAAAGGGAGAAAAGCATAGATGGACACATAACAAATCTCTCTTTTCTGCTTTTCAAATTCCTGAAAACCTAACCCCACTGGCTGGGAGAGAAGTCTGGCAAGTGCAAAGCCTGTACACTACAGATGATGCAGGAAGGCATCCTCATGAAGACTCTACCAAAACCCTGCTGGGCTGCAGTTGTGTTTCTACTGCCAAATATCTCATGAGTCAGAGGAGCAGCCAGGCAGGAGAAAGGGATTCTTCTCCAAACCTACTGTTATCTCCCATCCAGCCCCCACTGGGAGGAGAGAGCTGACAGTGGCAGGACTCTTTTGTTCTTTTCACAAACATTAAGCATTAGGTTGAGCTCTGCTTACAAAAACTAGCCCTTAAAGCTTCAGGCATTTTTATCCATAGAACAAAAAAACAAACAGCAGCAACCGCAGTCAGCCTCAGCTCAGAGGGGAGGTTCTGGATGACAGTGAATTTTCTGCATCACTATCTATTCCTGAGTGAGGCATTAAACCTCCACAGGTTCTGTTCTCCCTCCTGCAGAGTGGGAATAAATCTGTCATCTCCACCATGAAGGTGGCTGTCAGAAGGCATACAAAATCTATTAAGGTCTAGATTTTAGAAAAAAAAAAAAGAGATGGGATGCTATTCTTATCCAATCAACTTTTATCCAAAAATCACTGGTTTAGCAACCTTGGCTATCTGGAAAATAGCAGAGAACCAAAGCTGTTATTACAGTGACAGAGAAAAGACCATGGCTGTCATCAAGGAGGGGAAAATTGAGCTGAGTTCCAAAATATAAATAGGAGTTCAGAAATCTGGAAAAACTGGGAGAGGAGAAGGGAAACATCCCAGCCAAATAAACATTAGATACAGAGACACCATCTTCTGAAACTTCCAGGTACTGTGGGTAGGTGAGGAACAGGTGGAGATTGGTGCTGTCCGCGGTCCTGAATTGACACCGGGCACAGAGACCGTGAGTTTTCTCCAAACCCTGATGCTGAAGACCCCTCAGCCCCCTGCCGCATCCAACCTTGTAGTTTCTTACTGCTTTTCTTTCTCAGCTTCTTAAAAAAGTCTTGTTTCAAAAATTCTTCTTTTGGCCTTGCAGAGTCAAAATAATCATGATTTATGTTTCCAAGTGGACATCGCTGGCGTCAAGTACTTCTTGGTGTTGGTAAATGAAGACCTGACACTACTTCCAATACTTTAATTCTTCCACCCCAAGAAGTTGGGGTGAGGACAAGCAACTCCCATGGCCCCCACGTGCTCCACTAGGGCAGTCATTGGAATCATGAACAGGCGGGTGCCAACATAGGGTCTCAGAGGGCACACAAATTCAGATGAGGTTGCCTGATTCCTCAGTGGGAAGGGCAGGAAAGCTCAGGGTAACTAAATGACCAGTCTCTTCTGGAAAGATGAGGAAACCCTTTCTTTCCAAAGAGCAAGCAGGGAAATGAGCCTCAAAAAGATCAAGGGAGCCCATTTTGTAGAAATGTGCTTATCCAAGCATTGAATGCAGGGGGAACGGCTTTCTTTTAGAACAAAGGAAATGTCAAGGTGGGTTTTGAAAGTTTTTAGTCCTTTGAAAACCACATAGCCATGACATTGAGGCTGACATTCGCAATTCAAAACTTCAAGATGATCGGTAGGCATACCCCCCGCCACCCCCCGCCCCCCACCGAAAACTGACAGCATGACACCATGACCCAGCTGGTCCTCAAAATGCCCTGGAATTGCCTGCTAAAAATTCCCATCGGGGCTTTTATCAAGACATTCATTCACCAGATCTAGATTACAAGCCAGGAATTTACATTATTAACAAACATCCCCAGAAAATTTCAACACAGACCCTCTGTGGCAAGTCCTCACCCAAAGTGGGTGCAGTGCATCCCCCTGCTCCACTGACTGTGGGTGTGCTGCTCATGTGACCTGCTTTGGCTGGGGGTGCACCAGTCCGAGCACAAGCTTTAAGGGCCAGGTGGGTTCAGCCCTCCCTGACAGTCCACTCCCCTGCCATGAAAACCACAGGACCCAAGGAATGGCAGCCCCAAAATGAGAGGATATGAGGAGCACACCTGACCCCAACAGAAGACTGAAGACAAATCAAGCTGAGCCCTGCTGAGCACCTACCACCTACACACCCAATGCCATAAATAAATATTTGTTGCCATAAGGCACAGGCTCTAGGGGGATGCTTGTTAGGCAGCATCATTGCATCAAAGCGAATTAATACATTGGAAAAGTTCTGTGCTGGGAGTCACAGGGGTTGCTGCATGAGAGGTTTTATAGCTCAAATACGTCAAACTTCCATGGCTTGGTCCCTACCTTGAATAACCAGAGCCTTCCCCTTCAGCAAGCTCCCCACTCTGGCCTCCCTGAAACAGCAAATGCTGCCATCCCATTCAGCTGCACACTCATATGTATTCACAGAAACCATCCATTTGCCTTTGATTTTGCCTCTGGGGACAGCCTGTCAGCCAGTGGCCCTTTGCCACACTATCCAGGCATGCAACCCACGAAGTGGCAACTGGTATAAGCCTGAATCTAATTAACACACATTCGTTCCCCCTCTCATGGATAGGGGACAGTGTGGCTTTCCCCGCTTCATGAATGGAGATACAGGTGGCCCCCATGGACTGCAGGACTTTTTTTCCCGAGCTTATGCCTGTTTCCATGACAACTGCAGTTATAAGCACACAATTTCAGGTCCCATTGTACCAGCAGACTTTCAGGAAGCACTCCCTGATGGACTAAATATCTGATTTTAAAACAGCACTCCTCTTGTCACAACCCCAAGAGTGGGCCTGCACGCTGCATGGGGAAAGATGATGCTAGCTGCATGTGTGATCGGTGACATGACCCATTTCTCTGTGTTCTGGTCTGTGCTTCTTGCTCTATAGAAAGAAATCTGGATAGAACTCCTTTGCCTTAAGAAGTGCACATTCCTTGAACTCATATTAAGGATCAGTTCTGCATTACATGGGTTTTCATTTTTAATTCTTAAATCACCTTAAAAGTGGGAATAAGTGTGACAAGTGAGGAAACTCAGAAGTAATTTGCTCAAGGTCACACAGCCAAAAGATGGTACAGCAGCTAGGATTTGAACCGAATTCCACCTGGCACCTATACAGAGACCACCCCACTGCCTCTCGGTGGTGAGACTAGTACAGTGTTCTCTTCAGTGTACCTAGCTGATGCATCTGAGCCTCATTTCCCCCCTCTGTAAAATACAGACAGGCAGCAATAGACTACCCTTATCTGTTCAGTGTTTATCAAGTACATACTCCAGGCCTTGCACCTCACCTGCCCTCTTGACATGATTATTGTGAATGTGGTCAAAAGTGGTTAAGGCAGATTAAAGGCCTCTGAAAATTGCACAAGGCTTTCTAGGGGAAAGACATTACATGCAGAGACCTATCACCTAATAAACATTGCCGATGCCTCCTGGGAGCCAGGTACTTATATTTAGTCTCTCATTGCATGCTCGTTTAACAAAGAGGCGATGTTTGGACATGAATGCAGAGGCCGGACTGCACCTAACGACATGGGTGCAGAGGGCAGACTACCTAGGCTCTTATGTGGTCCCACACCTCCAAACTGTGTCACATGGGTTAGTTCACCTCTCTGTGCTTCTGTTTCCCATCAAATGCAGAGGAAAATTTTGGATGTGAAATGAGTTAACCCATGGAGAGCACCTCACACAGTGCCTTATTTTTTTTTTTTTTTAATCCTTGCAATGTGGGTTAACAGATCTCATCAAAATGCTCAGTTCCATTTTCAGCTTCTGTCTAATATGTCCCACCCCAAGCCTAACTCTTTTTTAGATCTTGTTGCATCTACTCTGGAGCTGTTCTAATACCTACTTGCTGACTTTCACCTCCCAGTGCACTTGCCCCCAGTATGCCCTCGCCCCATCTCCCTGCCACATATCTTGTCCGCTCCATATGATAGGCAGAGTGACCTTTCTGAAATGCAAATCCAACCGTGTGTCGCCTCTCCTCAAAATCCTTCACCAGCTTGTCGTCATCTGTAGGACAAAGCACACCTCCCAGGCTCTTCCTGGCCTCAGCCCTGCCCTCTCTTGGCCGCGCCCCACCACATCTATCTATGCACACCACACTCTGCCTCCCTAACTGCACCTTCACAACCTGTACCTTTGTCTATGGCCTCCCTGAAGCATGGATCTCTGGCCACATCTGCTCTGCTCATTGCTTTTCAACTCCTCAGTCACGTGCAGTGTCTTGAGTCCAGGATCACGAGGTCACTCCTTGGAGTTCCCACAACATGAGGCTTGCATCTCTGGTCAGCATTGGTTCATGACACTCATCTTCCAGCTCATTTTAATGTATCTTATTTCCCCCATGAGACTGAAATCCTTGGCATCGGAGACGGCAGCTTATTGCCACATAGCTTCTTAGCAGGGTGATCTTTGGCAAGATACTTAATCTCTGTTGGCTTCAGTTTCCTCATCTATAAATGGAACCCATCAAAATACCTACCTCACAAGATTACTTGAAATAATATGTAAAAGCACCCAATACACTGAACACTGGCCTATGAAGTCTAACATTCTATGCCAAATGCTCTAACATTCTATGCCAAATGCTCATGCATTTGAGGACTCAGGAAAAAGCTTTGATTGCTTTTATCAGCTTCCCAGAGGAGCTGATGGCCTTAGAAAGCCTTTAAACTAGTTTAAGAGGTCCCCATTAATTAAAGTTTTATTTGGATTGCTTTTTATTCTGCGCATTCAGAAATAAAATATAGCAAAAAAGAAATGAGATGAAAGGAAAGGAAAATGAAAGAAGGTAAAGGAAAACCTAACACCGTATACAGAACTCGTGCTAGAGGAGGAATAAAGAACTGGAGTGGTGTTGGAAAAGAGAAGGTCCTAAGTAATGGAGAAACATCTTCCAGTGCCTCTAGGAATAGCAGTGTGGAAGAAGAAATTTGGGAAGATTCTGAGAACAAAAGTAGGGTACGAGGCAGAATCCCACTCTACATAAAGAAGAGCTTTCCAACAACAGAGCTGTACAAGAGTAAAGCAGGTTGCCATGTAAAGTGGTAATCTCCCTGTCATTGGAGGTATGCAAAGACAGCATATTGGGAATTTCTGCACTGAGGGGAGAATGGTGGGGGCAGGGGAGAAGCAATAGACAGACAATTTTTCTTCCTCCTTAATTGTACAACACAAAATTTTACATAATTTAGAAGTTCCATTCAACTTTGAGGCTATAGAAATCAAACATTTGCTGAGATGTTATTAGACCTTAAGCCCTAAGGATTTATGGATATGGTATGATTTAAAAATACACGGCAACATAATTTGGGGGCAGGTTCAAAATTTCCTCAAATAGCCACCTTTTTGCCATATGCAATTCTGCATCAGATCCAATGAGTCTTCCCATGGAATTGACTCCAAGTTCCAACATCAGGTCATTATTCAGTCAAGGCCCTGGGGAGAGGGGAAGATGTGCAATGTGATGACTCTGCTTGTGTGTAAAAAGTACCTTTTGCAAAAGCTTCCTATTCCATGTGAAATGCAGTGAAGCCCATTACTAAACCAGATCTGCCCTCTCCCCATTGTCGAAGCACCACTTCAGAGGCCCCCACACCTTTTCTCTTTGAGCTCCAAACTCCTCATGCCACCTTCTTCTTCTGCGTAGTAACTACCTTCATGTTAAATCCACAGATAGGGCCTTGTTAAGGAAGACTAAACGCAGTTGTGGCTGAAACCTCATTCAGCAAGGAAGGCCACAATCTTGGCCCCATTCACTCACTCACACAGTGTGGCATCCCCGCTGTGAATCCCCAGTCTTCCTGAGGGGCTCCTGAGGAGAATCAGACAATTTCCCAGTCTTCCAAGTATCCATGGTCAAGTGGAGCAGATAGACATGAGCAACGAGCCAAAGTTACTGGAATCAAAGTGCTCGCCACCCCCAGCCCAGGAGGAGGGATCCTCTATGGATAATGGGCACAGCTGATACAAAGGCAGAGGGCTACACATGGTGTGCCAGGTCAAGGAGAATGCTCTGGATGCCTGGGACACAGGCCCAGAGAAGGAGTGGGGAACTGCAACCTCATATATCCACAGACGTTGCTTTCTTCCTTTTAGCTGCTTGCTCTTGTTTTCTAGACCAACTTCTCTATGAAGCATCCAAGATCCCACTCCACTTCCCAAACTACCAACACCAATTCAGAGTTGTTTCTTCTCAGAGCAAAGATATGATTTGGTCATTACAGCTCTCTAGGGCAATGGTTCTCAACCTTACTGTATGCACGACATACTTTCAAATCATATAAAATTTTGCAGCATTCTTGAAGGATTAAAGATCTAAAACTACACCAAGTTTGTCTGCAACCATCACTATGCCCTCCCACTACCGTGTGACTGTGGCTGTCTTACAGGTCTATAGTAGCTGTGATTACACCTGGTTACTGTTCAGCACCATGGTGCTGTCCGCTGCCCTGACCATGTTCTTTTATATGCCCTCAGGGCAGAGTCCTCTGGTGTTCCTCTTCCATGGCAAGAGCTGACTTTTACTTACAGCAAATTAGACTCTATTCAACATCTCTCTGCTTGTGAATACTCAGGGCTCCACCTGCGAGAAGCTACAATAATTCATAAACTTGGTTGTAGTAAACATAAATTTTAAATGCTGATCAAAATTTAGCAGTACATCTGCAGAGAATTTTTTTCAGTACACCACTGTGCTCACAGCACATAGGCTGAGAACCACTGGGTGCTGAAATACCTTGCATTTTTCTGTCTTCTACCAATACCTTTTGTACATGGGCCCCTAATTTCTATCTCTGTCCCTTGCCTCTCACCCTCATTCCAATCTATTCCTTACTGTCCATTGAGACACCTCAATTTGGAGCTTGCTCCCAAATCCAGTTCAACCTAAGAACCAATGGTGGGATTTTTCTTCCAACTCAATCCCTGTGCTTCCTGACCACCTAAACCTCATCATCAGCTTCCACGGGTGTGTATTAGCATCTTTCACATGTCAGGACTTTTACATTTAATCCTCACATCTCCTCCACAAAGACTGACTTTGTGCTTCTCTCCCACTGATTTACAGCTTGATCATACAACTTGCTTTGGCCAGTACACTATCGGTAGATGTGAAATATGCTATATTTGAGTACAAGTTCTTAAAGATATTTCAGGTTGCTGCCAATCTCTTGTGCTTTTCTTCTCCTTCAGCCTGGGTCTCAAAGTGAGGAGATGCACAGAGCAGACTTTCACTACCCACCAGTAAACAGGGCAAAGTTACAGCCAACCCACAGCCCTCATGTAGCATGAGCAAAAAATAAGCGTATATTGTTGAGACCTTGGGTTGTGTGCTATGGAGCAAAGCTAATACACCATCCCATGGTAATAATAATAATAGCTAACCCACATTGCATTTACTATATGCAGGCAGTATTTTAAGCATCTTACACATATTAGGTCATTTAATTCTATGGGGAAAAAATCTTAGGAAATATCATTCTGATTTCCAAACATAAATCTGTACAGAGAAAATTGATGCATAGAAAGAATAAGTGACTTGTCCCAATTACACAGCTAGTAAGTAAAACAGCCAGGATTCAAAGCCAGATAGTCTGAGTTCAGAATCCACATTCCTACAAGCTGCTTTCATAATAACAGCCTCTTACCTCAAGAACTTCCAGTGTCTTCCTATTAACCACAGAAGAAGATCAGAGTGGCCTAGAACTTGGAACTGAATTATCTAATCCAACTCTCCCTGTCAAGAAAGGAATCTGAGGCCCAAGGAGAGAAAGTGACTTGGTCAACATCAAATAACCCATTCATATCTGAGACACACTTAGAACCCATGTCTTATTTCCATCCCCTTGGGTGTATTCTGCCTGATTTCCAAAACTTTATAGAATCCCCCCATGGCCCCACCCATTCACATGTATTTCCAGTTCTGCATCCTCTGATTCAGCTGTGTGAAATATTCCACCCACCTTGCATGCCCTTCCCTTCCCTCCACCAATCAAGTTCCTTAACACCTGGCTGATATCATCCTCCAAACCCCAAGAAGCCACCTCTCATTCCTTCTGCCAGGGCTGAATCATCTCTTCTCTGAATTCCTCTGACACCTGTGCCCTGTTCTGCAGCCTGCCTCCCTCCCTCCCTCCCTCCCTCTCTCCCTCCCTTTCTTCCTTTCTATCTTTCTCTTTCTTTCTTCTTCTTCTTCTTTTTTTTTTTTTTTTTTTTTTTTTTTTGAGAGAGTCTTGTTCTGTCACCCAGGCTGGAGTGCAGTGGCATGATCTCACCTCACTGCAACTTCTGCCTCCCAGGTTCAAGCAATTCTCCTGCCTCAGCCTCCCGAGTAGCTGGGATTACAGGTGCTCACCACCATGCCCAGCTAATTTTTGTATTTTTAGTAGAGACAGCGTTTCACCATGTTGGCCAGGCTGGTCTCAAACTCTTGACCTTAAGTGATCTGCCCACCTTGGCCTCCCAAAGTGCTGGGATTACAGGCACCCTTTAGTCTTTCTGAAGTTGTTTTATGTGCATGCACTTTGTTACTTAGATGGCAAGATCATTAAAGTCGGGGACACACACACACATACACACACACACACACATGCTTTCCCACCACACCTGCTGGTTAGCTACCATTCTGAATTTTCATTTCCTCAAAGACACAGCCTGAGTTTTCAGAATGGACCTATGACCATTTACTATGTGCCATGCACACTCATGCACACTCATGTACATTGTATTGTGTGTGCTCCATGTATTCAGTCTTGGCCATGTTCATTAGAATAAATGGGCATTCAGGGTTAAGGTGGCATAATTACGTCACTTTCACTTTTATGTCCCCTCTGAGACATTTTTAAGAACTTGGTTTAAACAAAATAATGTTTTCCCTAAAAATGGTCCACTTCTCCCTCTCTGATCATGACCTTGACATCATGAAGGGTGTTTGCTTCTCCGCCCTGGATGACAGATGCTCAGAGTCAGTAGTGGATGACTAATCATGGCCACTCCAGTGTCCTAATCACTGGCACATTTGTTCTGTCCTTCCTTAATCCTCAGTCCTGCTATTCGACTTCCATCTGATTTCACCATATGCATGACAAATCACTGTGGACATCTCAAATCCTTTGTGCAAAAAGGCAGGGAATAAACTGGGTATCTATAGATAGGCTGAATGCCACCCTTGAGAAAAAGCATAATAGGGCCTCACACGTTTTTTGTGTACTTGTAAATTAGAGCAACTATTCAGCCTGATGTGATTTTTACTCGATCTTTCTTTCCTGGTCATCTTCACTGCTTGATCAAACACACACACACACCCACACACACAAACACATTTACACACCAAAGGCATACACTTACATTTACATACAGACACACACTGGCACTCACACACACAACTATGCACACACACACACACACACACGCAGTGGTTTTCCTAGCACGCAGACCAGCCCATCTACCCTCCCTGCTTGAACGTAAGCTCTCCTTCCTCCACTGGCCAATGAAGAACCTTTACAAGCCTCTGAATCTCTCTGAGCCTCAGTTTACTCTTTGGGAAAGAGGGGTGATCTACCTAGGCTGCCTTTCTCACAGTACGACGCATAGAACTAGGTGAGAGGTAATGGCAATTGTGCCGAATGCTTGGGCTAGAGCAAAAACACATGTGATCGGTACTCATGAAGCTTCATTTTTAACAATACTCTGTAATCGTTATGGTGGACACTCTTTACTCCTCTCACAACTAAGCAGGCCTCCCCTCTTCGGTGGCTCTATTAAGAGCCAACAGCTTCTGCAGGGCTAGGAAGCCATGTGCCTTTGTTTGCTCAGAGCCACACCCAGGATGCTCTACTCACTGCAGTGGGCACAAGAAGCCGCTTCAGCTAAGTTAATCCCCAACTGTGCCATTCATTAAAGAAAAAAAAAAAAAAAGCCACGCATGAAAGAGAGCTTTATAAATATTTCAAACAGTCCTTGGGGGCAGGAGCTAAGTATTTCCGCTTTTTCACTCTTCATCTCTAACCGGCTACTATATTATCTCAGAAAAAGGCTGAGATGGAAAAAAGAGGAAGAAACCACCATCATCGTCAACATGAGCAGAACGATCAGCCTCCTTGCCTTTGCCCATGCTGTGTGCCCCTGCCAGTGATGCCCCTTCACCTCCCCCACTCTAGTTCCCACCTCTCCAGTCTTTGAACTCAATGGCAAAGCTACACCCTTATCCCCACTGTGCAGATGAGACAGCTGAGGCTCAGAGGGGCACAGGATGGTTCAGCAACAAGCAGGTGGGGACCTGGGGATGAAGCTGAGAGCTATGCCTGCTACTCCAGCACTTCTTCCCATGAACCACAATTGATCCTTTCTAAGCCCCCAGGCCTCTCCACAGGCCACACACCATCGCTATCAGAAACATCTCATCTGCCTTCATGATTCGATCTAACTATGCAGAGGTTGCCCTCGGAAGCAGAGGGTGGGCTCTCCCAACGCCGTCTTTCCTTCAGTTTCTCCAGCACACCAACTCCTTTGCCTCTGGGGCCCCATGGGCTACATGAAGAACCCCTCCCTCCTCTTGTGCCCTCTGCCTCCCCTAGGACCAGGCTGAGCGTCCCTGCTGGGGCCTCCTTTGCCCCTCCATGTGATACTCTTAACACTTCACTACCATTTCAGGCTGAAATGTCAGCCTTGGCTAAGCTCTAGAAGGACCAGGGCAAACCCATTCATCTCCTTCCTACTGTTCCTGGCACCCAGCACTGTGCTTGGCACGGCAGTCATTTGACAAGTTAATGCAAACCCATTAACAGCCAATGGGTTTGCTTTAACTTGTCAAATGACTACTATGGAACAGGCTAAGGTGCAGCCATTTGAAAAGCCACAGTGCTCACCCATTTGTTACATGGCATTTAAGGCAGGGATCTGGTTCCTGTTACAACACGTGTATGTGTGTTATTAGCAAAAGGTCCTCAGGAAGATGAAAGGCCCTACCGTGAAGCCCCATAGAAGTGGATCCTCTCTGATTTGTTGAAGGTTTTGATTTGTTTAATGTCACAAACCCTTCTGGCTGATGTGAGCCAAATGAACACAAATGATCCTCATCAAGGCCCTCTTTCCCAGGAACTAAGCATAACTTACAGCCTCTCTCCTTCCCATGCTCATTGAAACCACCTTTAGAGGCTGCTGGAACCACTCATTTGATTTCTCTTTACATACAAGCTGACTAATTGTTTCACATGAAGAACTAAAGCAGCAAGACCTGTCAGCAGATCTGAAGCCCTTATCATGCACCTAGCACACTAAACGCTTTGGCAGGGTCACCTAGAATGTTCAGGAGTCCTGTGAAGGGGCCTACATCGTACAGCAGAGCACTGAGGTTCAGAGGCATGGGACACCCAGCTCCATCGGCTGGAAAAGCCTGGGCATCTCCACTCCAGAGGGTGAGAGCCAGTAGGCCCGGTGACCACTTCAGCTTAGCAGACTGGGACTGCACACCTTCTAACGCAGCATCCCACAGACCTGCGTTGCAGGCCATCCTGTTAGGTTTCCACCTTGGAGACTGGGGACCTGAGAGCAGCAGAGACCTGCTGTGGGCACACAGCCTCAAACCCAGAGCTCTTAACTCCTGAGTCATTACATCACCCCTGACCCTATCACCTGCCTCAGTTCCCTTGGGAGGCAGGGTTAGAGGGTCCCAAGGCAGGGACTTGCTCAAATATCACCTGCCTTCTTCTCACAATGCCCAGGAGGGAGCAACCATACCTCTTCTGGTGATTCTCGACCAACTACAGTGTTTACGAATGGGCCACCTACACCTCTGTGTCTCAGAGGGCAGAGCTGAGGGACGGAGAAGAGGTAGTGACCACCCTCTGGATGGGGGCTTGGCAGAGGCCTGCTGGCAAGAGCTGAGGCTGGGCCCAGGAGGAATTTTCTAACTCAAGACTCGGCCCAGAGCTGGGGCGGATGCAGAACAGTGCAGGGGACGCAGGGGGCATGGGTTCCCTCCTGACCCTCTGGTGGAGGCCCTCAGCCCATGCTTCAGCCTCAGGGAGCTTTACATGGGTAATGCCACCGGCAAAGCCTTGTTGCCCGGATTCAAAGAAACAGGCCTGCAATACGGGACAGGCCACTGGCAGGTGAGTGGAAGTGTCAAATCCCTCCGCCTACCCAAGGCTGCCCTCTGGCAGGTGCCCTGCGACTGTCCAGGAGCCTGAATTTTGCATAAATGAGCAGGCTCAGTCTCCAGTAGTCAAACCTCAGGAGTCACCCTGGAAGATTCCACCACGCCCAGAATCCCAGAATCCCGCCTCCAGGCCCCGGGCTGCTCCTGCATACATGGGCTCCAGTGGTCCGCATCCCTCAGGAACAGTCAGGCTCCACGTTGATGCCAGGCAGGAACTGGCGCGGAGGGCCAGCTCCTGACCGCTGCGCCCTCAGCTCCCCACCCCGAAACAAAGCGTAAAGACGGGGGTTCCTTTGTTTCCGGCCACACCCAGGGACGCAGCCCTGCTGTTCTGCCTCCACCACCACCCCCACCCTCTCGCGGCCCAGCGTCGGCAGCATTAACCCTTCCCGGGCCGCAGCCACCAGCGTCGCCCCATTAGGTTATTTTTAGCTGCGGGGGGAGGTGAACCCAGCTTCCATCATGGCGCTGTCCCTAGGTCCCGACTTCCACTTCATCAGTAGGGGCGGGGAGCGGGGAGCGCTGGTTGATCTTTTTCCCTCCTCTGGCGGGGGAGGTACCCGGTTGTGAGGTGCATGGGCCGGACTGTGCGGGCGCCCAGCGAGGGAGGCTCAGTTCGCCCTCCCACCCCTGCGCGGGGCCTGTGGGGAGGGGGTTCGGACCCCGCCCCTCCCTCTTTTGTTCGGCTCCGCATCCTCCCTGTCCACGCCATCCTCTGGCACATCCCGTGGGGGGAGGGGGCGGCAAGCCCGCGGGGAGAGGGACTCCCG
The DNA here is from genome assembly GCF_007565055.1 of Rhinopithecus roxellana. Taxonomy (NCBI): domain Eukaryota; kingdom Metazoa; phylum Chordata; class Mammalia; order Primates; family Cercopithecidae; genus Rhinopithecus; species Rhinopithecus roxellana. The sequence goes on from NC_044550.1 coordinate 134,096,905, forward strand.
GCTCCAGCCCCGCCCCGCCACACGGGGCTCCCCCACCCCCATTGTCCCCAAAGGCTGGGGGAGGGGGCTGAAATGCTGAGACCGGCCCCGCCCCACCCGCGGCAACGCAGGAGGCCTCGGGGGCCGCCCCTGCCGGCGCCCCGTGGATCTGGACCCTGCCGGGTGCCCACCCCCAGCCCCCGAAGGCCAGAGTGGGGCAGCGGGGGCGGGGGCCGCTTACCGTGATGTGCGGGATGCTCTTCTTGCCCTGGTACGACATGGCCCCCTCTGGCGCCCTCGGCCCGGCCGCTGACCTGCGGGGCTGTCTGAATCGGTCCGGCGCTCTCGGCCTCGCTCCCCGCGGGCGCGCTGACAAAGGCCCGGGAGGGATGGAGAGAGGGACGGAGGCTTGGCGCCCGTGGATGCCCACGCGCGGCTGCCCAGGCTGCTTGGCCCGCCCGCCGCCGCTCCGGCTGCCAGCACCGCCCGGCTCGGCGAGGAGGGCGGGAGAAGGAGGAGGGAGAGGCGAGGGCGGGAGGAGGGGGCTGCAGACAGCTCCTCCCGGCGGCGCGGAGCGGAGCCCGATTCGCCCCTCTCGGCTCGAACCAGGAAGCGCTTCCCTTCCGATCTCCCACTCCGCCCCCGCCCCCCACCCGCCCAGCCCCGCCGACCCCCGCCCCGCTCACACGCCCTTGGTGGGCCCTGGCCTCGCTCTCGCGATCTAGAGAGTCTGGTTTTCAGGGCTCCTTTAAAAGAAAACGACCGCGCGGTCAGGGCCCGCTGGCGGCGCCACAGGTGTGCGGCCGCGCATCTGGAGGCCTCCCCGGAACATCTGCGGGGGTGTGGGAGGAAAGAGTGTGGGACACGGGCCAAGGACCGGCCCAAGCTGCTGGGAACGTTCTTGGCCCTCCAGGATCGCGCCCAAGGACCGCTCCCCTCTTGCCTCTCCTTCCATAGCCTCCGTTTGTCCTTTCGGAGTGCCTCTCCCTGAATGCACCAAGCAATTTTTCCATCTCGGACCCCAAGCCTTTATTCACGCTGTACCCTCTCCCTGAATAGTCTTCCCCAGACAAAAGGCTGCCCACTCCCCTAGACCCATCTCCACTTGCCTTCCCTACCACGAAGCCTCTCCCTGACACCCTCTCCATCTTAGCATTGAACCAGCCTTCCCTGGGGGCCTCTAGGGTGGAATCTCCGTAACTGGCAGAGGGAACAGCAGGGACAGAAGGGTCCGGCCTTAATTAATGCTGACCTGTTCTACTCCGACAGCAGCTCCCTCACCACACAGCAGCCTGGCACTGGGGTTGTAGCAGGACAAGCCGCAGACATAACTCCTCAGACACCTGATTAAAGAAGGAAGTGGTTTATTCGTCAAGGAGCGTTGGCAGATTCGCATCTTAAGAGCCAAGCTCCCGGCCGAATAAAAAACCACTTCCTTCTTTAATCCAGTGTCTGAGGAGTTTTGTCTGCGGCTCGTCCTGCTACAGGGCCACCAGGTCACCCCACAGAATTGCCTCCAAGACAGCAGGTGTTTGCAGGGCTGGGCCACTGGCACCAAGGTCTCCACAGCCCTGGGGACAAGCTGGGAGTCTGGAGGATTAGGGTGCTCCTGCCTCCTAGCAGTGTGGACACCAGCCCCGGAGTCCATGATCCAGATGTTGCTCCAGAGGGAGGTAGGCAGGAAGCCAGGTCACAGCTTGACAAGGTTCATAAGAGCAGAGGGGAAAAGATGAAAGATAGAGGAAAAGGGGGAGTCCCAGCAAGCCTCCACCTCACTGAACAGGTGCCCCAAGTCCCCAGGCAGAATAAAACACCAACCTTATCCACCACTTCGCCGTTCATTTTCTGCATGCGAAATCCAACCCCACAGGTCCTATGAAATGACTCATCTTTTCTGCTTTCAAGTTGTCATCCAGAGCGAGGATGGCCAAGTCTATGGTACAGCCCCGCCAGCACCCTGGTTGGGGGCTGGGGCCCTGACCTCCACCACCCCAGAGGCCATCCCCCTAATCCAGGGCAGGAGGCCAGAGACACCTGAGCCTTAAAATAGAGGTGAGGTTTTAGCTTCACAGATAAGCCAGCTCAGTATCCCCAGGAACACTAGGCATAATTTTCCCATTTTACAGATAGGAAATTGAGGCTTACAGAGGTAAAATGATGTACCCCAGGTGCAAAACATATTAGCTGCAGCAAAGCAGCATGGAGAAGCCAGGTTTCCCCACACTGTTTACAACTCATTTCCCTCCACGCATTCACGCATCCCTGGCTCTCAGCGAGGCCTAAAACCCTTGTCAATGACCGGAAATTGCAGGTGGGGACACTGTCCCTCCCCAAATCCTACATTTCCTTCCTTGGAGTTGTTAAGTCCTAGGTCCCACGTACCAGGGCGTTCCCTGGGGTCAGTCTGGAGATCTGAGCAGAAAGCCCCCAGAGCAAAGGACAAGACCACGTGCGTATCAGGGGGAGGAGCATCCGCCTGCTACTGGCCAAACAGATCGCTGCTCCCAAGCAGATTTCGCCGGTACAAAGCGCCGCAGACGCTCAGCCTCCGGCAGCGGCAATCGTTGCGCCTGCGCCACAGAAACCCCTCCTGCAGCCCAGGGACAAGCTATGTGGGCGGGGGGGGGAAGGGCCGGGGCACCCGTTGCAAAGCCCTGGAGCGGTGAGGCCCGCCCCGGAACCTGAGCCCGCTGTAACCCAAGCCTCAAGGCTACTCTGCCAGCAGAAAGTAAAACCCTCCCTCCGTGGAGATCCGGAGCCCCTGAGTTCCACAGTCGCGAAGCTCGAGTGCTGTCGGAGCCCTGGGCGCGCCAGAGGCGCTGCCTTTTGTCCGGTCCCTGAGAAGCCATGGAGAAAGGCAGAGGGGGCCACATGGAGAAGAGGAAGGAGTAGGGGAGAGGAACGGGAGAGGTGAAGCGAACAGCGTCCCCAAGCGTCAGGGCGCAGCTGTGGGGCTGGCCCAGGCTGCGCCCTGGGGGTGATGCTAGCGTTGGTGACATTGACCGCAGCTCCAGAGGAACTCTCCTTGGGACAGCTACGGGCAGTGCACAAAGCGCCCTCGCCTCCCTGGTACCCCACCACGCTTTGAAGAAGGCCAGAAGACAGCCACCCCCATCTGACAGATGGAGAAGCTGAGGCTCAACAGAGCAAAGCGCCTTGGCTGGAAACCCGGGTTCCCTGGTGCTGGTCCGGCTTCTCGGCCCGCGACCGAGAAGCCTCCCCATTGGGCTCGGGGGTTTGGATCCCAAGAGAGGTCGGAACACCAGGAAAGGTAGTGGATGGGGGAGATAAAGAAGGGGTGGGGGAAGAGGAGGCTGGACTCTCGCACCATCTCCCTTTCTGACCACCCCACCACACACACACACACACACACACACACACACACACACACACACCCACACCCACCCACCCTTGCTGTTGGACCTCTCCCTCGCGAGGCGCCGACTTCAGGACCACGGAGAGCTCTGGAGCTGCAGAAAGCCCGCCCGCGAAGGGATGGGGCCCGAAGAGGCCCACCACCGTGTCTACCAGCCCCCTGCTCCTATTCCTCCAGGAAGCCCTCCCAGATATCTGCCCCGATCAAGTTCTGCTTCCCTCCAGGCTCATTCTGGGTCACTCATAGCATTTAAGAGGGGAAGGTTTAAATAAAATGATAATGATTTTAATAAAAGTCAACAACAAACATTTATTGAATGCTCACTACCTACGGGCATTAACTGATTTAATTATCACAATGAATCTGTCGCTCACCCTAGCCTGGGAACTTCTGGAGGGTGGGGCCAGGTTGCTGAGCCAGGGACCTAGCGCCTACCCTGGGCCCGGCACCTAGCAGTGCTCCAGCTTCCAAGTCTGGACCAATTCGAAAGCTCCCTAGCCCTCGGGTGCTCCAACTTCCGTTTTTCCGGCATCTAACACTGCCTCTTGTCGGTCCATCCAAAGGCTACGCCGTGCATAGACCCTTCTTCCCCCACTTCCCTGGTGACCCCCAGTTCAAAAGAGAATACCCACAGGGCCCAAGCCCTAGCGTTCCCTCTCCCTGATCCTCCCGGCCCCCATGCTCAGGTCTAGGAGGCCAGAGATCCCGGTTCAAATCCCAGCTCTACCTCCACCTTGCTCTGTGAAGCAGGCACATTGGTGTGTGCTGTGGAGCTCAGGAGTGCCCCTTGAATATATTGGCGCTTGAGGACAGGGGTTTACGGCTCCAACTGTCCGACGACCTAAATCCTCAATCAAATCCTTCCCCCAAGCAAGCATGAGGGGAGCACTCGGGAAAAAGCTCCTTCCAGCTTGAAGCTGTGTAGCCGCAGGCGACTTGCGGAACCTCTCCTGGGGCTGGCACACAGTAGGTGCTCTATCATTACTACCGAGTGAGTGGATGGATGAATGGACCAACGCGGAACGGAGCTCCAGTTCTTTTCACAAAACAGAATGAGGGGTCTGGGTTAGATTTATCCCAGAGGTTCCTTCGCGTTTTAAGCGTCCATGCGGTGGCTTTAGCCAACTTACTTTCCCTCTCAGAACCTCGCTCTCCCTTTCTGCAGAAAAGGGGCCGGGACTGGACCCGGGCGATCCCTTCCGAGTCTCACGGACCACGCCGGCCAGCCCTGACCCAGTCGCCCCAGCTCTGGGAACCTCTTGCATGATGAGGTGGGGGAGGGGCCGCGCCGTGGCTCTCCCCAGCCTGGCGGCAGCTGACCCAACACCCGGATCCCGGGCATGGCCCTCGGGCGCCCCATGCCCTGGGTCCTCCCGGGCCCCGCCCCCCTCGTCCGGCCCATGCGCGCCCCGAGGGTACCTGGCCATTGTCCCGGCCGAGGGGCAGGTCGCGGGGCGCGGGGCAGCGGATGCGCAGCGCCAGCGGCCGCTCGTCGCGCTCTCCGGGCGAGCTGACCGCGGAGCCCGAGGGCTCGCTCACGTCGCTGGCGGTGTCCTCGCTGCCGCCGGGCCCTGGCAGGCCGACCGCGTCGGGCCGGCCAGCGCTGCGCGGCGTGCGGGCCGAGCCGCGACGGCCCACGCTGTAGGCGTCGAAGTCGATGGTCTTGTTCTCGTAGGCGCCCTCCACCGCGGCGAACATGCCGCCGTACTTCTGGCGCGGGGTCTGCGCCGCGCTACCCGGTCTCGCCAGGTACACGGGCAGGTCGTCCTCCGTGTTCCACGCACGCCGCCGGTCCGCCATACCCGTCCAAGGCCGGCCACCCGCCGCGCTCCCACCCGACCGCCCGCCCGCGGCCCTGGCCACCGCCGTGCCCCGCGCTCCGCGCCTCGGTGCCGGCCCGCGGCGGCCCCGGCGCGACTGCGGCCCGGGGAGGGGAGAGGCGGGGCGGGGCGCGCGCCGGGGCGGGACTGGGGCGGGGCCTCCGGGCGGCTGCAGGCTAGCGGCGCGGCCAGCTACAAAGGACCGGGAGGCGGGGACCGCGGCTGGGGCGGGGAGGGATGGTGACGCGCCCGAACCGCAGCGCGGAGGGCGGGCCAAGGCACCGCAGCGCCCTCGCCGCACCCCCATTCTCCGCCCCCAGGCGGAGCGCAGGGCGCGAGGAGAGCGCGGGGTAGGAGCCGTGTGGGTACACTCGCGCGCCCACACGCTCTGAAGGCACACGCGGGTTCATACCTGCACACCAGACAATTACGCCAAACACATGAGAGATGCACAGACATGCTGGCACACACACGAGAGTCAATTACACATGCTCTCCCGTGATACACAGGGGCTCGATAATGCACACCATACTCAATGTTGCACACACATACATATATATGCTTGTGCACATTCCAAGTTCATTACACGCAACAGAAATCCTCATTGTCTCACAACCCCACTCACACACAGCATCACACCAAGATTAATTGCACAACTGGAGAGGCACACGCGTTGGACACACCGTTCATTCCCTCAGTATTATTTTGTTGAGCGCCCACTAGTGCCTAGCACTGTTGTAGGAGCTGGAAACAGAGCCACGGACAAAATAGACCAAGTGCCTGCCCTCCAGGAGCTGACCTGCTGAGGAGGGGAATTGGAGACAAAAGCACCCATATGGTGGGCCAAGGGGTAGTAAGGTCCAGGAAGGGTGGTGCAGCAGCCAAGCGGGACATGCTAAGGGCACACTCTGACAGACACATAAAAGAAGTACATTCTTGCGTGAGAACCAGTGACACACACATACACGTGCATGCCAATGACACCACACAACACACCAATATCAAAGGCAAGCTCAAGGCGATTCCACACTTGTGCATCATAAACTGGCAACAGGACACCCACACACAAGTCCACACCAGGAATAAAGGAAGTCAAAAGCTTAAATGAAAACTCTCCAGAGAAAAACTCACAGAGACAGAGATGACCACACACACACAGCTGGCAGTCAACCAGATGGACAGATATTCCCTCATTCGAGGGGCACAGTCGACCTTTGTTGCTCCTGGAGCTTGCAGTCTGGGCGTTCTGGGGTTCCTCTGTCGTGGAGGTCGCTCTGCTGGGGCTCTCCTCTAAGGCCAGGCACCACCTGCCTCCTATAGACACCTTCCCGTATTTCTCCATGATTATCAGGCAGAGGATCCTGCAAGTCCCTGGGGACCCTGCAGTCCCAGCTGCACTTCCTGGAGAAGCAGAATTGCCAGCTGCCGACCCCCTCCTCGGGCCAGTCTAGACAAGCAAAGTCAGGACTGGGTGGGGACTGCAGAGGGGAGCATCAGTGCTTCTTGCAATGCCCCCCCACCCACGGCCTTCCGTGCTGGGAGCTGTCCCTTCAACCCCCGGCCCTGCCAGCGGCAAGCCAGAGCTCCCGCAGTGTGGCCAAGCTCCAAGAATACCAGACAGACAGATGGATTCATGTTCTTGTTTTATGACTCTTGGGCCCCATGGACTGAGGATCCTGGGGCCATCAGATCCATGGCCTCAGCTGACACCTCCCTGAATCTACTGTCTTTCAATCCTGCAACAAGGGGTCTGTGCAGCAGGTAGGTATTGTTACCTGACCGCTCTTAGAAGAGGAAACAGGAGGGGAGATGTGAAATGGCTCCCTCAGGGCCTCAACCTCAAGGAGGTTCAGCCAGGCCTAGAGTGTGGGCTCATCCACTCAGTGGGAATTTAGCAAGTTCTTTTTCTGTGCTTGAAAGAGAAGCTAGTGTGGGGACACAGATGAGTATTTCTAAGTCTCTGCCTTCAACAAGTGTATACTCTAATGGGAGAGAGTGCTGAATGCGAGAACAGACAGTTCCACACACAGCCTCCATCTGCCTTCCACCCACCACAGCTGCATCCTGGCTCCTCTTTCCTTGTGTCCCTGGGTCCACTGTGCAGATTTGCCACAGGCACTCCTCTTGAGGCCTGTCGGCCTCCAGGCTATCACGCAAGTGTTTTCGATTTTCTCAATGAAAATTTTTCTCTGTCTGGTGAAATACTATTCCCAGCCCCTTCCAGGCAAGAACAATTCATGTTGAAGATCACATAGAAACTTCTTCTAAAACCCCACAAATGTTCAGGGTGACATAACCCAGAGAAATATCAGAAAACTCAAGAATCTGAGTTAGGCGGAACTTTGGAGGCCAGGCCTCCTACTGCATGCTTGAATCTACTCTTAACATCTTGAGGACACAGTCTCTCAGGCTTTCTGGTGGTGATGGAAATCTTACTGCTTTTAAAGAAAACACTTCCCATTGTGAGAAAGGGCTGGGCAGTTGCCAAGACTAGAGGAAGTGACACAAGGAAGGAGCTGAGAAAGGGCTGACTTTATGCAGAAGCAGGAAAGGCTCTTCATAGCTTCTGCTTATAGAACGCTTACTATGTGCCCAGACCATTGTAAGCACTTAACAGATAGTAACTCTTTTATGCCTCGCAGCAACCTTGAAAGTATCATTTTAGCCTCGTTTTACAGATGAGAAAACTGAGGTTCAGACACGTAAATAACCTGTCCAGGGTCATAACTGGCAAGTAAGACTTCGAAGTTTAAACAGAGTAGTCTGGTGCCAGAGTCCACATCGAAAAAACTATCCTTTCTTCTCCCCAAGAGCCTGACTGAGGTGATCCCACTGGGAGATAAGAGATAAAGGGACCTGGTTTAGGCAGAAGAGTCCAGGTGGTTGAATTAGAATCCTGTTTTCTATGCAGTCTTGGGCAACGAATCATTCGACATTCATCTAACACACCTGTGTGGCGCCCACTGCATGTCACTGACTTTACATCCCTTCCTCTCACTCTGTTCTCCCCCTGCAGAGGAGGCAATCGGACCCTCCTGAAGCTGCCTACTGTGCATAAGGGTTCTTGCACACACAGGTCATTTCTGCGCATCGTGCTCTGCCTTATACACTGCTGGATTCCTCAGGCAGCCCCACGTGGTGAACCGGGCCACCTCCATCCTCAGGCTGGAGTGCTGAGGATGACAAATCTTAAGCCCATTGCTCAAGTTAACCACCGGGAAGTTACTAAGCTGGGATTTCAACTCAGGTTTGTCTGAGTTTTTTTCCACACCATCTCATCTCAAGGTCAGTAACCCAAGTGCAACAGAGAAAGGGAGGTAGGAAACAAAACCCAGGGTATAAGGTTGGAAATGCACCCTCCAGCTTGCAGGGAGACAAAGAGGAGCAATATCTGCCAGGGACCAGATATTGGTCCTGGCAGGGGAAGCCTGCCAGGCAGGGGAAGCGTGAGAAAACTGCCCCCATCCTGACGACAGCTGTGACCTCCCCCATCCCCCAACCCATCCTTCAACTGCTCCCAGTCCTCCTGGGAAGTTCTTATAAGTGAATTACACCACTACATTTGGCAAAGGATAAACCTTAAGCTCATCCTGTCGGACATGAAACCTTCTTCCTAGGTGATGGCAGAGAACAGAAAGGGACATGTCAGATGGGAGAGGACAAGAGGCCAGTTCAGGTCCGATGTGGATTTTGTTTTGGCAAACCAAAAAAAAAAAAAAAAAAAAAAATTAATTCATTGCAAAAAAGAATGTTTTCAAACAATGAAGGAAAGGGGATTGTAGTTTATCATCAGGTATATAGTAATGGATTATTGTCCTCATCTCAGATATAAGAAAAGATGTTCAGAGAAGTTAAACAAACTGTTTGGTTATACGGCCAGCAAGTGACAGAGATGCAGTTTAAATACAGGCTCATTTGATTTTTAAATGTCTGCTTTTTTCTGTGGCCTCCAAATCAGTACATATGGGAACTGTGGTGGGCAGAATAATGATGCTCAAAGATGCCCACACCTGAATCCCTAGAATTACTGCCCATGTTACTCCACACGGCACATGGGACTCCGTGGCTGTGCTTAAGAATCTTAAGATGTGGAGATGATCCTGGATCACCTGGTGGAGCCAGTGTCATCACAAGAGTCCTTTTAAGTGAGAGAGAGGTAGGAGAGTCAGAGTCTGAGAACAGGAGATCAGAGAACAGAAGCAGAGGTCAGAGTGAGAGAGATCTGAAGAAGAAGGAAGGGACCACAAGCCAAATAATGTGGGCACCTCTAGGAGCCAGAAAAGGCAAGGAAACAGTTTCTCCCTGGAGCCTCCAGAAGGAAGGCAGCCCTGCCAACATCTTGGTTGTAGCCCAGGGACTCTGACTTTCAGAACTATAAGATAATTAATGTGAGTTGTTCTAAGGCAATGGGTTCATGGTCATCTGTCAAAGCAGCAATCAGATATTACTACAGATATATAATGGATTATAAAGGAAATCATTTAATTATTTGTGCAAAGTGGATTTGAGGACCAAGAAAAGCATTTATTCCCCACCAAAAATCAAGGGACTCCTAGCTCCATTGCCTTTTTGTGTTACGTCAGGGTCAACAACACTTTGTAATAAACCATCAATAAATAAAACTTTCAAAGGGGAAAAAAAACCCTTTAATTGTGAAAAAACATACATTTTAATGTACAAAATTACACAAATTATACATTTAACTAACATAGAAAAATACATCTCAGTAACAAGAGAAAATGCCGGCCTATTTTACACAAATGGAGCGATGATTACAAATCCTGAAAACCCAAAGGGAGGGTTGAGCCCGACCTACAACTGGTCGGGAATCCAGTGAACATCTCCACGGACTGATGATTTCACTGCAGGCAGGCGTTGGAGGACAGCTGCCCCAGGACCCGAGGCAGGTCCTGCTGAAGAGCTTCCGGAGGGGAGGTGTCGGGTCGTGTCGCTGGACCACTCCCATGTGAACCAAGGCAGCTCACTCTGGGGAGGGGCAGGACTTGGCCTGCCAAAATTCTCAGCGTTGAGTTTATTAATGAAGGCGCATAGGAGACCTTGTAGATTCATGCAACCGCAAGGTGTAGAGTTATTGTGCATTTGGGATTCAGCAGGAAAGTACACAATTTCTAAACTGATGTCTGTGCTTCACAGCTTTCATGTGACTTCTGTTCAGGATTTAACCTGGAAGAACTAAGGAGACCACCAAGATGAACTTGCCAGCCTTGCTTATCACTCTGCCAATGACACCCACGCCTCTTCCCTGCCTTGTCTGCAAAAGCTGGTTGTGCAAACCTGAACTGTGAAGAGATCATCTTATTCCCCCAAGTCAGGTTGGTAGGATAGGCCCCAGCCTCCCACCAAAATGTGTTTGTGCAGAGCCCATTTTCAAAGGGGTGAGGGAAGGCTCCCAGGATCCACTGACATGCTGAATGCTTTAAGAAATGTGCTTTCTTTAACCCTCACACCTTACCCACTATTTCCATGGAGGACTTTGAGGCTAAGAGAGGTAGATACCCTGTCCAAGCTTGCACAGTTAGTCAGTGGCAGACCCGTCGTGTGTCTGGCCCCATAACTCACTCTCCTACTTCTGTTAGGTGCAGACCTTGTCCTTGTCCACTAAAGAATTAATGGTTATAACGTCACTGCATAGACATTTATTTCTTCCATCACTTTCAATGTCCTATTTACAAATATTATATTATATTACTTTAAAAAGAAAATACTGACTCAAAGTTGATATCAAGTTTTCCACCATTTTTTAGCAATCCCATTAATTTGTCTCTCTCTTCCCTCGTTCTATCATCACATAAAGGGATCATCAGCCCGTGCTTGGACACAGCCTGCTGGTGTTTTCAGAGACCAAAAAAAAAATGTGTTGGAAAAAACTCATTTTTGAGCTATCAATTCTTCTATTAGTCTTTCCATGACTTAAGACATTACATTTACACTAAGGATGCAGAAGTCAGACTTGTATAGGAGCTGTGCTTTCTGAAGCCAGAGTAGGATTTAGGGAAGTTCACACTGGAAAGAGAAAACCCAGTCCTTCAATCCCAAGTCCACTGAGTTCTTGAAAGCGGTTTTAGGTCCAAGGTACAAATTATCTGTTTTTAGAAATTCCCATAACACAGAGAAGAGGACTGAATACATTAACAAACCCCAGGGATCTTTTCCTTCTACACTACCTTAAGGCACCAGAGAACTTCCAATAATTTATTTCAAAGTCAAGTAGGAACACAGTTGGCCATTGATAAATCTACTTTTGTTTGCTTACCCAGCTGAGAGATATATCTATAATAGAATATCTCTTTCTGGATATTCTGGAGTTTAGGATGCAAACAACTGCACCCAAGAGATTTCATTTAGTGTGTCTATTGTACCACCCAATTATACTATCTGAACCTTCATGGAATTGTGCAGTGACCAGTCACCAAGAGCTCAGCTCCAGTCTCTGCCACAGTGGAGCTCAATGCAGTAACACATCACGCATTTCATTTCCATAAGAAACATCAGCTGTTTAAAAGGTCCTCTGAGGGTAGAGTTACAAAGCCAACTCATGGTCAAAAATACTCTAAAGATGAGAAGTTTCCTCCTGTCGACTCTGAGGGCACATTTCTTTCCTAGCCAGGAATATAAATAAATATGAGTGTAACACAGAAGAAACCACAGTAGTATTTTAGAACTTAATTAGCACAAGGAATGGGAGAATGGAAAGAGACTATGTGACTGTATTCCCGTGGTTCTCCCCCAGCTGCCCATTAGAATCACTGGGGAGTTTTTCAAATAGATCTCTGCCCAGGGCCCCACTCAATACAACTTGATTTAAGTGGCCTGGAGAGAGGCCTGGGCATCAGATTTTTTAAAAGTTCTGCAGATGAGTCCAACATGCAACCAGGGTGAAGAATCACCACTGCAGAATGCAGTCTTTACATCCTTCAAACGACCTGGAGGGGGTGAGTGGCAGGGCTGCAGCCCCTCTTATCCTGCCTGGACGCCCAGCCCAGAGCCCTTCCCAACGTATGGCACTGTCTCAACAGAGAAAAAAAGATTGTGTCTAAAACATGTCAGAAATGTCTAGCACCCTATTCTCAGAAGTTGGCTGAGTTCTCAGAAGGTTTCACATTTCAAACCTAGAATTTCACCCTGGAATCAAAGGGGAGCTGTGAATCTCTTAAAAAAAAGCTCACCAGCCTGAAGGTGAAAAGGCCCTCTCAAGTTTACAAAAGTTTACTCAATAAATTGCTGAGTAAAACAAATAGAAAGGACCTCATCTGTAAAAGGACTTGGGTTCCCTGTCCTCTGCAATGATGGGTAACTAAGCTCATATAATCATCTCATTCCAAAGCAATTCAAAAACCTTTGATCAGTTTTGATGCTTGATTTCACACTGAGAAACTAGGTAAGGAAGGCTATGGAAGGTGGATTGAAAGCTCAATCATGTAAGTCTAGCCAAAAAGTAAGTGAGTTTCCAAGATATCCTAGGATTCAGGGCTTCCCCAGGGTGAAATGCAGGCATGAATTCCACACAAAATGAAAGAATTCCTTAAACTAATATCTATTGCTAGATGATGCCATATAGATTGGAACCCAGTAGAAAATTCATTGCATCAGACCAAGACCTAAAATTCTGAATCAGAAGAGCCTGCCCCATGGCACGGTTGGAGAATACTGCATAATGACATCCGAACCCAGGTTCAGTCCTATCTGCAGTCAAGTGGTTTTGTCACTGGACCACAGATGTCAGTTAACCTCTCTGGGAATCAGTTTCCTCGCCTGTAAAATGGGGAGGAGAAGGATGCTTACACTAGATGAAATCTGAGGCTGTCTCCAGCTCCAACAATGGATGTTTCTGGATCTGCCACCTTAATCACTGCCCCACTGGCTTGCCTGGGAAGGGCAATGGCAGGGCCACTCTGAGCACACAGCCCACGTTGGTCTGCGGAGCAATCAAACACACTACCTCAGCGTGTCCCCGCTGCCGCCACACCTCCAACATACCTATTTTAAGAACAGTGCCTAGCAGTTCACGGGGAAACGTTGCCATGCCAACTTGCTGGCTGTTGCTAATCATAATCTATGAATGTGCGGTACCACCATCTGACAAGTATTTCTTCTCTTCATTAGCCTGTGGACTTTCTTTTGAATTGTCATATGACAGATCACCTTGTTCACAATGGCACACAGTAGGTGTATAATAAATGTGCATTAAATTAATGACATGAGTATATGCATAAGACGTAAGTCTGCAAAATGCCTTCCCAACCAGTTTTTCCATTACTGAGCACAGTAGGTGCCGAGATGGGTCTCTTGTTACCTCCATTTGCCCAGCAAGTAAACTGAGGAGGGGAGGCCACTTTCCCTAGTCTCAGAACTAATAAGTTGCAGAACCCAGATTGCAGCCTAACTATTCTGGTCTCAAACCCTAACCTCTTTGGGTGGTCTCTGTCATCTCTCTAGATGAAAGTCAAATAACACCAATCCTGTATATACATGTAGATCTTAAGAGTTTACAAACAGCTTTCCATCCATATTCCCATTTCATTCAAAGCCTAAAGGTAAACTAAGAGGCAAGGCTCTCTGGGACCCACACCTGGCCCACAGGGTGTCCTGTGTGCAGTAGAATGGAGTGTTCACCCCAGGAGTGCTTCACTGGCCTTGCCCAGGGACCCTGGAAAGGACTGAGGGGATAACAGAAGCAGCACAGGCGGGCAGAATCACCATGCTGTCTAAAGGTCTGGGGCCCAAGACAGGTATGTTCTCTGGTACTGGCAGAGAAGTGGGTGGGGTCCAGATATGCAGGAATCACACAGACAGCAACAGATGCGCCTTCCAGGTAAAGCCAGGGCCCTTAGAAAGACAGCTCAGAAGAGGCACTTAAAGAGTACTCATGGCGGCCGGGCACGGTGGCTCAAGCCTGTAATCCCAGCACTTTGGGAGGCCGAGACGGGCGGATCACGAGGTCAGGAGATCGAGACCAGCCTGGCTAACACGGTGAAACCCCGTCTCTACTAAAAATTACAAAAAACTAGCTGGGCGAGGTGGCGGCGCCTGTAGTCCCAGCTACGCGGGAGGCTGAGGCAGGAGAATGGCGTGAACCCGGGAGGCGGAGCTTGCAGTGAGCTGAGATCCGGCCACAGCACTCCAGCCTGGGTGACAGAGCGAGACTCCGTCTCAGAAAAAAAAAAAAAAAAAAGAGTACTCATGGAGCGACTGAGCAGACTTATGCAGAAGTCCACCCACCAGGGCAGCAATTTGGTCTACTCTGTTCTCTCCTAGAACCCCAGGGCCTACTGTGGTGCCTGGTGCTTAGTGGTGCTCAATCAGTGCTTGTTCCTTGAATGAGTGAATGAAACCTGATGACTGACAAGCCTCAGTGGGATGCTGGAAACCACACTTTTCCTTGTTCCTTTTTTTGAAGATATTTGGAAAACATGCCATCTTTTTAACCTAGAAAACAGATTTCTGCTGGGGAAGGCAAGGAAAGGAATTAGACTTTATTAAATGTCTACTGTGTGCAAAGCACTTCCATTTCTCATTTCTCCCTGTGCTGTCAAGGACACTGATATTTTCCCCACTAAACAATGGAAGAGTTTGCAGGTCAGAGAGATGGGCTCACCTACCCAGTGCCCTCAGTGGCTAATGCATCAAGCCTAGGTTTTGAAATCAGGCCAATAGACTCTGAAGCTGGTCATTCCCATGATGTTACATCTCTTGCCGGGTTGTGTTCTGCAGGAAGAGGATTTGGAACCCTTGGACGTAACCTTACTTGTTAAAAAGTAGCATTTATGAAGCATCTGCTGGGAGCCAAGCCCTCGCCAGATGCTTTTCCTTCCCTGCCTCAGTTAATCCTTGGAATAGCCCAGTGGGGAAAGGTATGGCCCCTTTTCCTGTCTTGCAGATGAGAAAACAGACCCCCAGATGCTAGGTTGCCTGACATGGCCTGTGCTTTTAGTAACACCCCTTCCCATCCCAACTGCATTCGATGGCCAATGCACATCATCTCCTTCTGTCTTCACAATACTTCAAGAGGCTGCAAGAGAAGGTGCCATTTCTCCCATTTTCCTCCAAAGAGGAAACTTAACTTAGGTTCAGAAAGTTTAAGGGCTTTGTCCCAGGGACCTGGGACAAGCAGGTGGCAGAGTTGGAAGTAGAATCAAGGCTTTGCAATGCCCAGTTGCAGGCCCTTCCTGCGTTTCGGCAGTTGTATCACTTCCTGGCCTGTGAGACCTCAGGCCGCAGCCACCCGTCCTCCCTGGGCCTCTGCATCTTCACCCATAACATGAGGGTGCTGGGCAGACGAGGTGTCACCAAGCCACAGCCTGTGGAAACCAGGCAGGTTTTACAGTGAGTGGAGGGGAAAGGAGGGAGGGCCCTGCAGTCCACTGGGGGGGGTGCCTGTCAGTGGCGGAAGGGAGCGAGCTGGCTTCATTCACCTTTGACTGTGGCCAGAAGATCGAGGCCCAGTGCTGTCAGATCCACTGATTTTCCAAGAGAAGCCAGAAATCCAGATTTGTATATGAAATCTCTTGGTTTTTAAATGTCACTTGCTAATTCCAATGTTAAAAAATGCAACATAAGTTTTTGTACACCTGTGTTCATAGGAGCAATATTCACAATAGCCAAAAAGGCGGAAGCCACCCAAAGGTCCCTCAATGTGTGAATGATAAACAAAACGTGGTCCATCCACACATCGGAACATTATTCAGCCTTAAAAGGAAGGAAACTCTGCCACATGCTGCCACATGAACCTCGAAAACATTGTGCTATGTGAAATCAGTCATGAAAGGATAAAGACTGTATGATTCCACTCACACGAGGTCCTAGACTGGTCAAATTCATAGAGACAGAAAGTAGAAGGGTGGGTGCCAGCGGTTGTGGGACAGGGAAATGGGGAGTGAGTCTTTTATGAATATGGTGTTTCTAATTTTGCAAGATGAGAAGGTTCTGGAGATGGATGATGGTGATGGTTGCCCCACAGTGTGAATGCACTCCGTGCCGCTGAACTGGATACTTAAAAATGATTAAGAAGATACGTTTTAGAGTTTTAGAGAAACGTACCTTCTGAACCATTTTTAAGTATCCAGCTCAGTGGCACGGAGTGCATTCACAATTAGAAAAAAATAAAATGTAAGCCAAACATGATACATTTGTGGGCCAAATCTGGCGCAAGGGCTGCCAGTACCACTGTGGACTGGAAACTCTCTAAGGTCTGTAATGTGATGTGGGGCCTGCCTGTTGCTCACCCAGCACTGACCACTGCCCCAGGTTCTGCGGAGACCTGAGACACCCATGGCCAACTCCATCCACCAGGCCTGACTTCCGGGCACCACCCACTGTCTCACAGCAGCGAGGGCAGGAAAACATGCGGCTCACTGATGTTTCCCCACTCAACAGCTGGATTTTCACTGCATCTTCCTGGGCGATGCTGAGATTTCACAGGTTCCTGTCAGGCCCCTGGCTGCCAGTGTAAGCAGGTCTCACAGCCCTGCAGTTTACAGGGAAATGGTGTCAGAGGAAGCAGACTCCCTGGGTCCAAGCACAGCAACTGGGCTGCGATGCTTTTTAACTGCAGAGCAAAAGGAGTTGAAGTGAGTTTGCGTGCCTGGGCACTTTGGGGTGTTGTGGTCAGTTGGGCGCAACTCATGGACACAAGCTGAGAGAAGAAGAGCTCTTCGCTTACTCTGGAAGCAAGAAAGGCTGGTGTGAAAGCTTCTGGTCTGGCCAGAGCCTGCTCCTCAGTAGGAACTTAGCAACTGGAATACTGTGCCACACCCATTTTACAGATAAGGAGCTGGGGTGGATAGAGGCCAAGGGACAGCCTTAAAGTCACCAGCAATTTGGAGGCAGAGTCGGTCTCTGGGTTTCCGGACAGAGTCCTTTCTGCCTAGACTAGGGGGCTTGGTTCCTCGGGTGCTTGTCTACCAGTCTTCTTTGCAAATCTGGTGAAATCCATGCTCCTTCTGCCTAGGAAAGAGTTCACATGCATACAACCTTTTGTGTGGTTGGGAAATCCATCCTAGCCCAAGCTTCTTCAGGAGCTCTATAATATCAAGATAACTACTACAATGATTTTTTAAAACCGTCATCCTCTCATCCCCTCATCACCCATCTTGGATGGAAGCTATGCAGAATGGTAAATCAATGAGTCCTTGATTGATTGATTTAGAGTGTGCTCCAGGACAACCGTCAGTGAAGTACCTAAGATGAAGGAACTGCATTTTACCAACACAACAAGGACCCTGACACGTGAGAAGAATCTTACAGTGTTCAGGCACTTTTCCAGCCATTAGCTCATTTGGTTATCAGGGTGAAACTGTCAAGTAGGCATATGACCCTCAAACAGATGAAGAAGAGGATGTTGGAAGAAGGTAAGTTATCTGTGCACGACGACCCAGCGTAGGAGCAGCAGAGCCGACAGGTCCTTGGGACTCCAGACCCGGCTTCCTGCCACTCACCCATGGCAATAAATATGGGCTTCTTACAGTCAACAGGCATCTCTTGGGGCCTCAGGTTGGTATCATACAGAGTAGAAATATTCCCTATTAGTGACCTGAGACAGGAAGATGGTTGCTTGGCTTATAATTTGGCTCGCTGGAAAGGATCATAAATCATAGGCCACCTCTGCTGTGTCGGTCAGTTGAGAAGGATGTAGGTATTTTCCAGCTTGCTGTGTTTGCCCCTGTGCTGTCTTCCTTCCTGCAATGACAAAATCAGGGAAACCGGTTCTTAAAGGGAACATAGCAACCAGTGCGGCTTCCACATGAAGCTATCCACATGCACACGCCTTTACATCACTGGGAGACCCACTTTAAACTCCGTATGTGGTGGACTTATATCATGGAGTATCTATCATGCAATTATCAGCTGCTCTCCAGAAAAGAATTTTAGCTCAGAATTATTAGATAATGCTCTCTTTATTTGGGGGAGTTCACACCCTTGAAATGATATGGACATTTTATATAACTAAGCATTCATGAACATTGTGTAGAGAGGGTTTCTAGCTTTCAGGAGCCTCTCAAAGGGGCCAGTGGCCAAAAGAAGGTTGAGAACAACTGAAGGAGAAAGAGACAAACTGGGGTGCTCTGAGATGTCTTCATCTGGGCACCTGCTGTGTAGTAGTCTCTGTGCTAAGCAGGGGGATGCCCTGCTTGCCCTCCTCAGGTTACAGAGGGTGACACAGGAATCACAAAACAGGTGCAGGTAGCAGGTGCTGCTGTAGAGGAGGAGGGGTAACACTGGAGGTGGGGACAGCAGGAGTCAGTGTCAGGTGTCAGGGGAGGAGCCTGCAGCCTGTGTAAAAGCCCTGGAGAGAGAAGGAAGGAGCAGGAGAAGCCGGTGTGACGAAAACAGAGAAGCAAAGAGTGATGTGGCAGGAGATGAACCTGTGACAGTTGGCAGCATGGCAGATGCTGGCATGGAGAGAAGTGGGGGGCGGGGACTCCAGAAATGGTAAGTGCTCAAAAATGATTTTGCAAGGATGAAAGGAAGGAAGAAAATGAAAGAGGGTGAAAGAAAGACTGTCTGGAGAAGGTGACATTTGAGCAGTCTTGGAGACAAACAGGAGTTTTCTGGGCAGAAGAAATAGCTTGGGCAGAAGCCAAGAAGTATGGGAGAATACAGGCTGGGAGGGGCTCAGCACAGCGTGAGTAGTGGAGAGTGGGTCTAAAGAGCTCAGTTTGCCAAGAAGAGCCTTCATGGATGCGCCAGATTAATAAACATATCTGAGCAATGTGACAGTGTGCAGAGAGGGACCCTAGGAAAAATAAAACCCTGTCTGTGCACAGCATCCCTTTGCAGTTCCACAGTTGTCCCATGACTGATTTCACCAAGCCAGGCTTTGCTGCAATGCTAAGGATCTCAGAGCTAGGCAGAGATGGCTCACACAGCTCGTGGTCGCATCCATCCCAAGGGTGTTAGCAAGGAAGCCAGTCTGCTCAGGGCATTGTTCGTGTAGGTGTCTTTAGTCTACTTTTCAAAACGTATTTTTATCTATCTGCAGGTACACAGTTTCAAATCCTTTTCGGGGAAGGAATAAGCAAGAGAAAAATAAACCAAATTTAAATCCTCAAAGCTTATAAGTCTATTAGTATCCAAACATATAAATCAGAATCACTTGGAGAGCTTTATAAGAATTCTGATTCTTAAGCTCAATCTCAGATTTATGAATTCAGTGTTCATGAGGCAGGTCTCGGAAATCTGTGTTTCCAATGAGTTCCATGCTCCTGCATTAAGCTGGGGGAACTCTTATGTGTTAAGCTCAGAAGCACCTGGCATCTGGGTACTGCTGCAGTCAGTGATGTTCCACTAGGAAAACAAAGCAACAAGTTAAGCTTGAAGTAAATATCACTAGAAGCAGGTGAGTGATATCAGACACAAGAAGGCAACATTCTTTCCCTACATTATACATGTTAACATATAGATGCTGCATTCACCAATAAGTTAATGGAACAATGTTTAAGAAGTAATAAGTACCACAGGGCCACTTGCAAAATCCATATGGGACACTAAAAGATGATAATTTCTGATAAAGTTTCATCTAAAAAAATCACAGGAATTATAGATATCCAACATCTGAGAGACAATCATCAGACACAATAAATAGGATAGATCACTTTTGGCGGAGGGAGGGAGGGTCATGCAATAGGAATTCTAAAAGAAGACTTTAAAATATTAATGATTACAATATTTGCATATATGTACTATAAATGAAAAACAGAATAACTGATAGACGATCTCTACAGGCAAGCTAAACAGTAGACTAGACACAAATGAAGGCAGATTTAGTAAATTGAAAGGCAGATCCGAGGAAATCATCCAGAATTCAGCCCAAAGAGATAAAGAGGCATATGAGGGCTGAGGGCAGAGGTGCTCTAGATTGAGTTGTTAGTAAAGGTCTTTCTGAGAAGGCGACATTTGAGTTGAGACCCAAATGACAAAGAAGATCCAGCCGTGAAAAACAATAGGGCCAGGGATCTTGGGCATAAAAGACAAAAGTGCAAAGGCCCTAAGGTGGGGTCAAGCTGGGCAGAACAGGTTGGCATGTTCGAAGAACAGAAAGCAGAACCCTGAGGCTCCACTCTATGAGAAGGTGCCACGAGGAAGAGGAGAGTGTGCTGCGTGGAGTCAATGAGTAGAATCAGCTCAGAAAGCTGGCTAACAGGAGACATATTTCAGTTGAAGGTAAAGAAGGACTTTTTAACAACAAAAGCTGACCATTCACTGATTCATTCATTCATTCATTCATTCACTCATCTATTTGCTCATTTTCAAGTACCTACTATACGCCAGGCACTGTGTTCAAGGCTATGGAGAATGTTGAGATGAATAAAACCCAGACACATGTGTCCTCAAGGGCCTCATCTCTGAGTGAGTAAAACAGACAAGCAAGCAAGTATAATGCCAGAACAGAAGGAAATGCTGGATTAACAGAAGTAACAGTGTGCTAAAGAGAGTCAGATGAAGGATCCACTTGAGAGAGCTGACTGAGACTTTATGACAGGGTACCTGCAGGAAGCTCACTGCACTGCACTGCACCTGTGGGGATATCAGAGAGGACCCCTGACTTTAACCAGTGGGTTCTGTGATGTGACGATTCTATAAAACCATAGCAGGCATTCATACACCCTGGGAAGTTGGGAGCGACTAGGCTATAACCTCCCTTCAGAGTCCAGTGAAGGAAGCAAATGTGTGAAGCAGACAATAGCAGAGACTCCAGGCAGGGAGACGACCATGCAATGGGAGGGGGAAAGCCCTGGGGTATCAGAAAATCAGGGCAAAAATGGGGACACCAGTCCATGACCTACTTAGTTCCAGACCTTTGTGAAGACAAAAGCTCCTCAATGAGAGATCACTATCCGATAGGAGAGACCAATGCATATGCAACTGCCCTTGACACCATTCACTTAACCCCCAAGGTCATGCAGCCTTCAGTGAGGATGCATAGGGGATGTGGGAATAACATATTTGGGGACCATTTTGTCACTGCCCTTTCTCTCACTGTGATCTGTAAACCAAAGAAGAACTAGCCTGACCTACTTCACAGATATAAAATGCCTGGAAAGTATAGAATGGGGATTACCTGCTCTGTCACTCACTCCCCTGAATGGCCATTTTCCCAGCCCAGCCCATGACTGCTTCTTAGCTGGACCACAGGGAGTTTCCTAACCAGGCTTCCTGCTTCAGGCTGTCCCCACACAATCCACTCTACACAGCAGTCAGAATTCCTGGGAAGCTGATGACATCATCCCATTGCTTCAAACTACTACATGTCTTTCTCTGTTTTTAGGATGCAGCCAAACTTAGCAAGACTTACAGAATATCCTGTCATGTCTAGCCCTGCCTCCGTCTTCGAGTTTGTCCCTTGAAATTCAAACCCTTCAACGTCATGCAGGGGCCACATGACCTCCTTGTAGGCTGAGCACACTGGCCTTGACCACCAAAAGCAGGGTTAGGTGCCCAGAGGAAAATAAATCATCTAGCTGTTGACTGCAACCAGATCTTTTGCCCATTTTAAAATCAGATTGTTTGCTTTTCTGTTGTTAAATTGTTTGAGTTCCTTGTACATTCTATATATTAATGTCTTGTTGAATGTATAGTTTGCAAATATTTTCTGTCATTCTATAGATTGTCTCTTTACTCTGTTGATTGTTTCCTTTGCTGTGCAGAAACTTTTTAGTTTGATATAATCACAGTTGCATATTTTTGCTTTTGTTGCTCATACTTTTAAAGCCTTATCTACAAAATCTTTGCTCAGACCAATGTCCTGAAGCATTTCTCCTATATTTTCTCCCAGTAGTGTCACCATTTTGGTCTTACATTTAAGTCTTTAATCCATTGTTGATTTTTATAAGTGGTGAGAGATAGGGGTCTAGTTTCAATCTTCTGCATGTGAATATCCAGTTTCCCTATCATCCTTTATTGAAGAGATTGTTCTTTTCCCAATGTATTTTCTTGGCACCTCTGTTGAAAATCAGTTGGCTGTAGACATGTGGATCTGTCTCTGTGTTCTCTATCCTGTTCCATTGATCTCTATGTCTGTTTTTGTACCAGTACATACTGTTTTGGTTACTATGGTTTTGTAGTATATTTTGAAGTCAGGGAGCGTAGAGCCCCCAGCGTTTTGTTCCCCCTCATGATTGTGTTAGCTATTTGAGGTCTTTTGTGGTTCCATGTGAATTCTAGAATTTTTTTTCTATTTCTGTAAAGAATGGCATTGGTATTTTGATAGGGGCTGCATTGAATCTGTAGATAGCTTTGGGTAGCATCATAATTTTAGCAATATTAATGGAGCTGGGATTTTAAACAAAATCTGTCAGACTTCAGGACCCATGCTCTTGAGCAAGACACAGAGAAACATACATAAAACAACCCCAAGAGAAACTGTTCATGAGAAAATGTGAGATGTGAACAGAGCAGGTGCTGAGCAAGGACAGGTTAAACCCAGTTCAACTTAATGTGATTTTTACTGAATGCAACCTGGTTCCAACATATTTCCTCAGGGGATGGTGAGCATTTCTCACAGGGCATGAAATATAAAATTTAAGCTTTTCAAAAAGCTTCAAAATGTAAGAATCTCATCAATCTGTTCCATCTGGTCATTAATTTTTATATTTTAAGTAATGTTTGTGTTTATGATCCACACTATGCTATAAACAGAATTGGTGTGAATTGTGGTGTTTTTAATGAACACACTAGTGGTTCCTAAGGAATTATCTAGAGTGTGTCCTTGTATAATCAGTTGAGGGAAGAGATTTTCAAAGAGAAAATGACCCCAAAATAATCACCCAGCTCGATCATGGCTGAGCTTAGAGTGGCCTCCCCAGTTCCTCAACCAATAACCTCTCTACCTCACCCCCTGTCAGCATTCTTCAAGAATCTTCTATGTGTGTAGCCCTGGGCAAGAAGCTTTTTTGGTGTTTGAGGGGAAATAAGATAAAGTCCCTGCCCTCAGGTGCTCTTTTTTTTTTTTTTTTTTTGTCATTGGGATGGGGGGGGATGCCTCTCTATTGAATTTGAAAGTAGCACCATGTCCCTGTTTGTCTAACAGATATTTCATCAGAGCCAATGGTCTTCTTCCCTTTCTATGCCTTCTGAACTTGTAGGGTTTTCTGGTCCTTCTCAAACCCAGAACCCCCCACATCAAGCATCTGTGGTGGATGGTTGCCCAAACATGGATGTGTCCTCTGATGGGGAGCCCACCAGCTGTGCCAGGGAAGCCTGTTTCATGGACAACTCTAACTATTGGGGAATTCATTCATGAATGAAGTTACAACGAGACTTGCTAGAATGTGTGCGAACCCAGGGAGGGAATGCCTTACATGCCACTTAAAACCCCAGCAAGGGATCCCTTTACAGAGAAGCGTCTCTCTTCAGAGAGGTGAGCCTCGTTCCCTGGCTGCCTACAGGTCCCTCCAAATGAGAAAATATGCAGAAAGGCCCAGCTTGGCCTGCTTCACTGCTCAAGGTGGCAGGATCCATTTTGCCTGCCCCAGGTGAAAAGATGAAGAGGAAACTTGCTGCCCTCAGGCCCTGGTGGGGAACAGAAATGGAGAACCACAGTGGTGAGCTAGCAAATGTTTAACAACTGGCTCTCAAAACAAAAACAAAAACAAAACAAACAAACAAAATGCTGGGTGCGGTGACTCACGCCTGTAATCCCAACACTTTGGGAGGCCGAGGCGGGTGGATCACAAGGTCAAGAGATCGAGACCATTCTGATCAACATGGTGAAACCCCATCTCTACTAAAAATAGAAAAATTAACTGGGGAGGTGCTGCGTGCTTGTAGTCCCAGCTACTTGGGAGGTTGAGGTAGGAAAATCGCTTGAACCTGGGAAGCTGAGGTTGCAGTGAGCTGGAGATCACGCCACTGCACTCCAGCCTGACAACGGAGCGAGACTCCATCACACACACACACACACAGACCTGAATTTTGGCATTTTTTAATTTCTGTGGTATAAACACTCCCACTATGGCTGATTTTAAGCCACTGATATGTTGGTAAGAGATGGATGCAGTTGGCTCTCAAAAGCCAGGAAGAGCCAGCTCCAGTCCAGCACTCCACTGTGTGTGTGTATGTGTGTGTGTGTGTATGGGTGTGTGTGTGTGTGTGTATTTGGGGAAGACATACATGTAAAAATGAATGAATGAATGGATGCAGGAATGAATGCGAGCAGGATACCAATTTTGCAAATGTAATAGGAAATAACTGGAATAAGCAAAATATTTTTATAACTGCAGTAGATAGGCCCTTTATGAGGAAAAAGAGCTGGGATCAGTGTACAAAGCATTTTCAGCAGTGTTTCCACCAAATTACTTTTCAGGAAATATATCTGTCCTTGTAAAAGAGGTATGATGGTAAAAGAGTACACCAGTGTTCTAAAATGCACCCAGGATTTTGTTTTAATCAGGTATGGTAATGTGACAGACTTAGAGACAACTGTGTTTGAAAGAAGAGTTTATTACTCACAGTTCCCTAGAGGAAGGGGCATGCCACGTCATGCAGGGCCACAGAGGGAAGCAGGAGGCGAAGGAGTGCAGAGAGAGCCTGGCCCAGAGCCTTTATTGTGGGTTCTGCCGGAAGAAATGAGTGAGGCAGGGGAGGCAAGACTGAGCATGCCAAGGACTGGAGAGTTTTAAAATTGTTGCATGCTCTGGGTTATATTTTTGCATGTTCTCTAGTTGTCTGATACCTGGGATGACATGTGGCAGGGGAAATGTTGGCTTGGTGTGTTAGATCAAGGAGGAGGCTGGAAACCTGCCAGGCTCTGGATTGTCTGGCTTGCATATGAAAGGCATGCTCACGGGGGAATCATTTCCATCTCTAGAAATTAGCCAGCCCTGGCAGGGGCCATATCTCTCTGGCCAACAAGGCACCAAGATGGCAAAACATCACAAACTACAGAAAATGAAACTTTATTCATATAACCAGCTTCGGAACCAACTGCCTGTGTGGCCTTGGGCAAGTTACTTAACCTCTTTCTTCCTCAGTTTTCCCATCTATAAAATGAGGATGACAATGCTTACCTCATAGGGCTGGTGTAAAGAAGGAGATCCTCAGAGGCCTTAGCAATGGCAGAGCTGCCATCTGATCCTGGGAAACTACTGAAAACACCAGACCATAGCTCCTTAATGAGAAGGAGGCCATATCTCTAGTGCCCTGCACAATGCCTGGGGAATGGCAGGCAGGCAATGACTATTCTGGGAATACATTTTGAGTGAGGGTAGTGGGGGTCAGAGCAAGCTCTAGTGTGTAGAAATAGCATATACTATGAAACAGAAGAACCTGTTCAACTTCCATGAGCTTCCTAATCACACGGGGTATGGAAAATATAGATGAGTTAAATGCTTTCTTCTCAAAATGCCCTAATCTTTGTTTCAATATCAAGATTCATTAGGGCCATTTTCACTTTCGCTGTTCTTAACATTCTGGTCCAATTGATGGATTCGTTCAGGAGTCGGGGTCTCTTTGAATCTCATTACACTAAGGCTCCTGGGTGTATTGATCCTATTTAGAAATAAGGCAATAAATCGTCCAGAGACGTTGGGACCAAACCTCCAGGCTGCCAAGGGAAAGAATACAGAAAGTGAGGCCTTCTCGCTGCATTGTCTGCTTTTAATTTAACTTTTATCACAAGTTTGAGTTTCTGAACCAACAATAGGTATCAACAGCTTTAAAAATGTTTATTCCCTTTGAGAAAATAATTCAATTTCTGAATAATCAATAAATCAATCTCCAATAAATAATCTTCTATGAAGACAAAGATTTATAGACAATGATAATCATCTCATTATTTATTATAGCAAAAAAAAACAAAACAAAACAAAACAGCAGCCCAAATGTTCAATAACAAGGGTTGAGAAAGGTTCATGCTATGTAATCATGAGAAGTAAAGTTTATGAAGACAATGTTAGCATGAAAAAATGCCTACAAGACTAGATGAAAAAGTAGATAAAATTGTATATTGACTATAATTATGATATTGTATGGAAACTTACCTACAGGGATGAAAAAGAATATGAGCCAAGAGGTTAACAGTGATTTTGTTTTTATGGGTCTTTTTTTTGTTTTTGTTTTGCTTTTTGAGGAGTCTCGTGTCACCCAGGCTGGAGTACAGTGGCGCAATCTCGGCTCACTGCAAGGTCCACCTCCCGGGTTCACACCATTCTCCTGCCTCAAACTCCTGAGTAGCTGGGACTACAGGCACCCACCACATGCCCTGCTAATTTTTGGTATTTTTAGTAGAGACGAGGTTTCACCATGTTAGCCAGGATGGTCTCGATCTCCTGACCTTGTGATCCGCCCGCCTTGGCCTCCCAAAGTGCTGGGATTACAGGCTTGAGCCACCACGCCACGCCTTTTATGGGTTTTAATGTTTTCTTCTCAACTGCTTTTCTCTGTTTTCTAGTTTTTCTGTAATAAGCATACATCACTTAAAATTGATTATCACAGTTTGAATTTGTAACACCATATAAGTATACTGTGTCCTCTCTTACAAAGCCAGCAGATGTATCTGAGGAGAAGTGTTCAATGGTGCTTCTCATTTTTCATTTGTTAGAAGTACTTAGAGGGTATAATGTCCTATTCTATAGCATTAAAGTTATTCGTACTTGATCTCACTTGGACATAATAACCTTGAGCTTGTTTTACAAGGCTGAGTCAGTAACTTAATGTAGCCTGGAATTTGCTTATGTACACAGAAATGCAAATAAAAGCCCTTTCCATCAAATCAAAAATCAGATGAAGGTGCCATCTCATAGTCTATTTCCACACTAGAATAAAGTCTCCTGTATTTCTAATGAGTTTTAGTTTAATCTCGATTGTCTGTCCGGTCACTTCCTTGATCCAATAAGTAGCTCAGAAAGTAGTTACTCTAAATTCTACACCTAAAAATATTATCTTCAATACACAGGACAGGCGCTGCAAATGTCTCTGCCCTGCTTCCAGTTCAACTCTCCTCCTAACCACCCTCCAGCGAACAGCCAGAGGGATCTTTCTAGACTGTAAATCTAGTCCTGAAATACCCACTTCCTGGGTCTACCTGCCTTAAGAGCCTCAGTGGTCCCCAGGGCCATGCCAGGCTCCCCTTCATCTTGCCTGTCAACATCACCATTTCCCATCATTTTGTCCACACACTCTAAGGTTTGATCATATCCAGTTCCTGCCATTCTGAGACACAGTTTGTTCTTGATACCATTATGTGCGCACATGCTACTGGGGAAAGACGTGGTTCGTTGGCCAACCCACAGCTACTCCTGGTTCCTTTTTCCTTTGTCTTCTCCTAGACTAGAGCTTGAAAAAAGGGATCTTGGTTTTCAGGTAGGAATGACCATGGGACACATTTGTGGGCATACCTCACCAATGTATGCTGGAGGTTTGCCTTTTCCTTTCTTTTTGGAACACGGTTGTGAAGACTGAAGCCACAGCAGCCACATTATGACACGAGGCAATGACCACCAGGAAGAAAGGCTAGCAAACTGAAGACAGTGGTTCTGAAGGATGGAAAGCAGCTGAGTGGTTGGTGGCATCACCAAGCTACCAAACCACCCCCGATGCCATGCTCTTCAGTCTCCCTGATAAGTAGGTAATAAACACGTGCTAGTTTCAATAGGATGTGTCTTGTTTCTTGCAGCTAAGTGTCTCCTGCTTGACTCACTCTTCCCTCACAGGAGGTAAGTTCAGTGCCTGGAACATTCTAGAAGCTCAATCCAGGTTACTTCCCTCTCCTTTTTTTCCTGAGTGTTCCTTTTAGGCTGTACTTACCTGCTGGGAAGTACACTGTACCTAGAACCACAGATTTCACTGAGATAGACCAGGTTTCGTATCTGCATGCGCAATTTGGCTACCCAGAACCATAGGCTTCACTGAGATAGACCAGGTTTCGTATCTGCATGCGCAATTTGGCTACCCAGAACCATAGGTTTCACTGAGACCAGGTTTCGTATCTGCATGCGCAATTTGGCTACCCAGAACCATAGGCTTCACTGAGATAGACCAGGTTTCGTATCTGCATGCGCAATTTAGCTACCCAGAACCATAGGCTTCACTGAGATAGACCAGGTTTCATAACTGCATGCGCAATTTAGCTACCCAGAACCATAGGCTTCACTGAGATAGACCAGGTTTCATATCTGCATGCGCAATTTAGCTACCCAGAACCATAGGCTTCACTGAGATAGACCAGGTTTCATAACTGCATGCGCAATTTAGCTACCCAGAACCATAGGCTTCACTGAGATAGACCAGGTTTCGTATCTGCATGCACAATTTAGCTACCCAGAACCATAGGCTTCACTGAGATAGACCAGGTTTCATAACTGCATGCGCAATTTAGCTACCCAGAACCATAGGCTTCACTGAGATAGACCAGGTTTCATATCTGCATGCGCAATTTAGCTACCCAGAACCATAGGCTTCACTGAGATAGACCAGGTTTCA
Source organism: Rhinopithecus roxellana (assembly GCF_007565055.1). NCBI lineage: Eukaryota > Metazoa > Chordata > Mammalia > Primates > Cercopithecidae > Rhinopithecus > Rhinopithecus roxellana. The sequence goes on from NC_044550.1 coordinate 134,125,516, forward strand.
TAACTGCATGCGCAATTTAGCTACCCAGAACCATAGGCTTCACTGAGATAGACCAGGTTTCGTATCTGCATGCACAATTTAGCTACCCAGAACCATAGGCTTCACTGAGATAGACCAGGTTTCATAACTGCATGCACAATTTAGCTACCCAGAACCATAGGCTTCACTGAGATAGACCAGGTTTCGTATCTGCATGCACAATTTAGCTACCCAGAACCATAGGTTTCACTGAGATAGACCAGGTTTCGTATCTGCATGTGTAATTTGGCTACCCAGAACCATAGGTTTCACTGAGATAGACCAGGTTTCATAACTGCATGCGCAATTTAGCTACCCAGAACCATAGGTTTCACTGAGATAGACCAGGTTTCGTATCTGCATGCGCAATTTGGCTACCCAGAACCATAGGCTTCACTGAGATAGACCAGGTTTCGTATCTGCATGCGCAATTTGGCTACCCAGAACCACAGGCTTCACTGAGATAGACCAGGTTTCGTATCTGCATGCACAATTTGGCTACCCAGAACCACAGGCTTCACTGAGATAGACCAGGTTTCGTATCTGCATGCGCAATTTGGTTACCCAGAACCATAGGTTTCACTGAGATAGACCAGGTTTCATATCTGCATGCGCAATTTGGCTACCCAGAACCATAGGTTTCACTGAGATAGACCAGGTTTCATATCTGCATGCGCAATTTGGCTACCCAGAACCATAGGTTTCACTGAGATAGACCAGGTTTCGTATCTGCATGCACAATTTAGCTACCCAGAACCACAGGTTTCACTGAGATAGACCAGGTTTCGTATCTGCATGCACAATTTAGCTACCCAGAACCATAGGTTTCACTGAGATAGACCAGGTTTCGTATCTGCATGCGCAATTTGGCTACCCAGAACAATAGGCTTCATTGAGATAGACCAGGTTTTGTATCTGCATGCACAATTTGGCTACCCAGAACCATAGGTTTCACTGAGATAGACCAGGTTTCGTATCTGCATGTGCAATTTGGCTACCCAGAACCATAGGTTTCACTGAGATAGACCAGGTTTTGTATCTGCACGCGCAATTTGGCTTCCCAGAACCATAGGTTTCACTGAGATAGACCAGGTTTCGTATCTGCATGCGCAATTTGGCTACTTGTGAAAGGAACCAAACTGAAGTTGCCTAGGCAAAAATGGCACAGGAAGGCGAGGCTAGTCCTGTAACAAGGGATGGGTGTGCAGCTAGCACAGGGGCGGAGCTCGGCTCCACACAGCCACGACCAGGGACCCAAGCACTGCCAAGAAGCCCTACCACCTTCCTGGTTCCCGTGGGCTGTGACTTCTCCTTTCTTATTCTGCCCTGGCTTCCCTCACTGGACAGGGAACAGACGCACCAACAGCTCCCAGTTACTCTGGGGGGCCCATGCAGAGAGAATCATAGTTTCAGAGTGAAGAATTCCCATTGCCTTGCCTGGATTTGGTGTCTGGCTGTTGACCAATCAACCAGGAGAGGGGTGGGGCTTCACCACGCAGAACAGATGGCCTTGGGTCCCCGCCCACCACAAAGAAGAAGGCTGGGAGCCAGGACCTGCCCCCAGAGCTCAGACCCCAGGCACTGGGTTGTTCTGCCTCACATGGCAGCACCTTCCTTTCTTCCGCAGGACACAAAGGAGAACCAGGTTGCCTTCAGGGCAGGGTGACTCACCCAAGGGCAAAGCTATTACCCTGCAAGTTCCTAAAAGCTGCCTGTCTTGGATTGGGTGCCCTCAAAAGCAGAGCCTGAGACCCGGATGGGGTGTAGGTGGTTTATATGGGAGGAGATCCCAGAAGCAGCAGTGAGGGAGCAGGGAGGTGAGACAGGGAGGGCGGAGAAGATAATATCCAGATGGGTATTGAGGTCACTCCTGCAAGAAATAGGGTCACGGCCCTGAAAGCGCTTCTGTGAAGTGCACAAAAGGCCTCGCAGATCTTCTGCTTAGAGGAGAGGAGCCTCTGCTTGAGGTGAGCACAAAGAGAGTCTGAGATTGCCAGCAACAAGTCACTGCAGCTGAGGGCAGAGGCAGGTTGGGGACAGAGCCATCGGGCCCCAAAGGCATTGCTACGTGGACTGAGGAGGGTGGAAATCCAGGGCTGCCTTTCCCTAGAAGTTGGAAGTTTCCCTGGTTCGACACCTAATTAGCCAAACCTAAGTAAAGATTTGGACAAAGGAAAGTGGACCCAAGATTTCCAGGTCACTTACATCATGCCTAGGCTACCAGATGCCCCCACATGTTTTGATGTAATTCTCAATTTGTATGAATACTGTATCCTTATCCCCATGTTATAGATGAGGAAACTGAGGCTCAAGAGACATTGAATAACTTATCCAAAATCTGAGAGGGTGGGCTCATTCACACAGTCCTGCTCAGCCAGCCTGGGGCTGCAAAAGCTAGATATTTTAAATCTTTAAAATAAAATGTGCTTGTGAACCATAATATACAGGAAAGTATAACTGAAAAATATATGGATCCTGCTTAAAAAGAATAACAACCTCAAGCCACTGATGCAGGAGAGTTGGAGGTTTCAATTCCTGTATTTCTTTTCTTTTTTTCTTTTTCTTTTTGAGATGGAGTCTTGCTCTGTCGCTACGCTGGAGTGCAATGGCATGATCTCGGCTCACTGCAACCTCTGCCTCCCGGGTTCAAGCGATTCTCCTGCCTCAGCCTCCTGAGTAGCTGGGACTACAGGCACACACCACCACATCCAGCTAATTTTTGTATTTGTAGTAGAGACGGGGTTTCACCATGTTGGCCAGGATGGTCTCGATCTCTTGACCTCATGATCTGCCCACCTTGGCCTCCCAAAGTGCAGGAATGAGCCACTGTGCCCAGTGAATTTCTGTATTTCTACCGAAAGCTATAATATGTTTCTTTCTTGAGCCTTGAAAGCACACACCCAACCCCAGAAGGCATTTAATTACAGAGCACTCCAGCGTTTCAGCTGAGCCCACCCCGGGTCCTGGTTTGCACACGTCATTAGGAGTCATCCTGCCTTCGACTTCCATAAATCATCCCAGGCCAAGCAGGGGCCCAGGCGAGAGGTGACGTGCAATTGGCACAGAATGCAATGAGATGCGGCTGGTCATTCATCAGAGAGCCGAGGACTGGCCCGATGCAAATGACGACTAACAAAAATGGTTCTAGGGCCCGGAGGGTGAAGCAGGTAATCAAAGGGCAACATTGGATAAAGAAACTGTGCTGTCACTTCTGCTGTCAGGAAGCTCCGGGAAGAAGCCCTCAGAAATGGTAGGTCCCCCAAAGCTCAAAAGTCAACCACAAGAAACAAAAGAGGAGGCGAGGTCATATCGTACAAGCACCTCCCACCGCAGCAGGGATGGTGAGCTTCAGTTATCACACAGCAGAAAGAACATTCAGCCAGTTCAAATCCAGGTAGCACAAATCACAACTTACCTCCCATTTCACAGATGGGGAAATGGACTCACAGAGTGGGAGGGCCTCGCTCAAGGCTATGCATCTATCATAGAGAGCAGTGTTGCTGGAATTCAAACCTGGGTAACTTCACTTCAGAACCACATTCCTAACTGGCTCACACCATCACCTTTGGAAATAAAAACAACCCAACGTCCTCCCACAGTTAAGTGGCTTAAGTGGGCTCATTCATTGGTCATGAACTGGGCTCCTGGTCCGGGTCCAGCCACAGTGGCTGCAGCCCAGAGAGGCACGGAGCTCAGGGCTGTGCCTGGTCCGGGCTCACCTTGTGATTTTCAGAAGGAAGCTTGAAGGGAAATGAGAGAGCAGATCACCTCTTAGCTGGGGCTTGTAAATCGACTTTTTGCTGCATCCAAGCATCCCAAAGGCACACTAAGGAAAATGACGACCTGTCTCAGCCCTTCTGCATTTAACTACTACTGTACATCCCTTGCAAGTGGGCCCCACTGCAGAGGTCACCCCGCCGGTGCTTCTCAGCCTGGAAGCACGCCAGAACCACTGGGGAGCTGCCAAAAGCATCCATCCCTGGACCATTCCAGACCAAATGAATGGAGTCTCCTGGCGGGGGACCCCAGCATTGCTATCTTTTAAAGCACACCCCTCCCAGGTGATTCTAATGCGCAGCCAGGGCTGAGAATCACCGGTCCAGACTGCATTCCTCTGCACAGATGGGGAAACTGAGACCCGGAGGAGCCAAAAGTCTTGCTCAGGTCTCAGTGCTTCTCGAGAGAGCTTGCTGCCATGGTTCCTGGTTGGGACAGACATGCTCCCTCTTTCCCAGGTGGGACATTGCTAGGGATTGGCAGTGGGGGATGCTGGGGTACGGGGGCAACGTCGGATCGCAGGACTCCTCTGTCATTCAGGGCCCCTGGCTGTGCCATTTCCGGAGCTGGATGTACTCAGGGGCCTGTTTCCAGTTCAGAGGAAGACCCAGGCTTGAGAGTTGGTAGATCCAGTGCCCGGTTTCCATGGCTACCACAGCTCAGGAAGGTTCTAGAAGTCTGGATAAACTGGCTTGGAGTGTGTATCCCCTTCCAGGTGACATATCAGATCTTCTTCCATTCACTCCCTGTAGGCAGTGGACAGAGGCAGGGGCAGGTGTGGGTGGGGGGCACGCCCTTTCCTAAAGGGGACTCACCTGCCTCATGCCTCGGCAGCCCCACAGAGACCCTGCAGGAGGACATGTGGAGGACATCTCCCAAGAAGGTCTCCCTGAGCAGCTATCAGCAGAAGCATGGGTGGGGAGGACAGCTGCTGTCTCCAGAATCTCCCTTCCAACGCAACCACCCTGACCCCAAGGCATTAACCCTGGGTCAGCAAATGCCACGCTGAGACAATGAGCAGTCCGGCCTTTGCAGGGCTGGCTGCTGCAAACAAGAGTCGGTGCCTACTGGGCCCCGGAGGGACCACAGCAGCTGAAACCGCTGCCACGGCAGACAAGACAACGCTCTCTCGCTGAGCTCCCACAAAGCCCATGGGGGAAGACACTTCACCAGAATCAACTCTGAAATAGGGGTTTCTTTGGGCACAGGTGGCCCTCCGTATCCATGGGTTCCACATCCATGGATTCAACCAGCCAGGGATTGAAAATATTCAAAGAAAACTTAGTCTGTGTTCAACATGCACAGACTTTTCTTGTCATTATTCCCTCAGCCACACAGTATGACAACTATTTACAGAGCATTTACATTGTATTAGGTATTACAGTAATTATAAGCATTTTAAGTAATAGAGATTATTTACAGCACACAGCGTGTAGGTTACATGCAAATGCTGTGCCATTTCCTATCAAGGACTTGAGCATCCTCCGATGCGGGTCTCCTTAGGAAGTCCTGGAAACAGTGCTGCATGGATACCGAGGATGACTCTATGTGCATTAGTGTTTGTTGCATAGAAATTGGGAGCTCAGGCTCTGGAACAAGACTGCCAAGTTCAAATCCCACCTCTGCCACTCACTATCTGTGAGATCTGTTTTTACATCTGTGAGGAGGGTATGACAGTCATGTCTACTTTGGAGTTGATTGTGATGATGAAGTGGGTTGAGGTGTGCCTGGTGCCTATAACAGGGCCTGGAACATGGCAGGTACCTACTCCATGCTGGTTGTGATGATTATCTCAGTGTGGAGGATGAAGGGAGAGAATAAATATTGCTTTTTTTTTTTTTTTTTTTTTTTGAGATGGAGTTTTGCTCTGTCACCCAGGCTGGAGTGCAGTGGTGCAATTTTGGCTCACTGCAACCTTCACCTCCCAAGTTCAAGCTATTTTCCTGCCTCACCCTCCCAAGCAGCTGGGACTGCAGGGGTGTGCCACCGTGCCTGGTTAATTTTTGTATTTTCAGTAGAGACGGGGTTTCACTGTTTGGCCAGTCTGGTCTTAAACTCCTCACCTCAGGTGAGCCACTCATCTTGGCCTCCCAAAGTGCTGGGATTACAGGCGTGAGCTACAGCACCTGACCAAATATTACATTTGGTTTTCCAATCACAAGTACCATGATGGTAGAGCAAACGCAAACAATTCTGTGCTCACTGCAAAGCTGTGCTGTGAGCTCCGAGGGATACTAGATTTTGGTCTCACTGGTCAGGGCAGAATAGCTGAGCCCATGGGAAGCCTCTAAGGTGCTTCCAGGAGTGGCAGGAGCAGTGGACAGTCACCCTCACGCTGAAGAACTCTGACCACAGCCAGGATTTCTCTGGGATGTGACCTGCTTATCTGAGTGACCTGAGACCTTGACACCTGAGCAAGTAGCTGGTCCAGGAAGAGCCACGCAACGTCCCAGGAGCAGTTCCAGCTCTCCGTCCATTGCTGGGCCCTTCCACGCTGAGGGAGGATCCCAGGGGATGAGAGGTGTCCGGCGAGAATGTTCGGTTGCCTGTCATAGGCTTGACGACGTGTCATCCTCCTGGGCTCCCTGACAGACTCCTCAGTAAATCCGCATTGCTCAGTCCTGCCGTGCAAGTGGATTCTGTTCAGCAACTCAGAAAGAAGCCAAGAGCTGCCTCCCAGGCGGGCGGTGGGCTGGGGGAGGAGCCTGGGGCCCTGGGACAAATGGCGTCCGGGATATATATACACACATGCGTGTCTGCGTATGTAGATGGTGGCACATGTTCTGTGCACATACCGGGGAAAGGATGAATGCCATGAGACAGTGCAGATAAAGTAACAGAATGCAAAGTTAGAGTTGGCTTCCAGCTGACGGACCCTGCCAGCATCAAAAAGCAGGAGGGCTTCGACGTGGGGAAAGCTTCCAGGGAGGCTGGGGGGTGAGGAGATGCTGACTGTGTGTCGGGAGGAGCCACCGGGTGGGTAAGTTGGCAGGCAGAGCTGGAGAGAGGAGAAGGAGGGGACACTCGAGAGGGTGGAAAGCTTCCATGCCAAGGTAGAGAGTTTGCATTTTACCCGGCAGATAAGAGGGGGGCGGATATAAGAAGTATTTTTGCACACAGGAGTGATATAAAAAGTGCTGCCTTTCTAAAGAAAGAGCAGTCTGACGGCCGGTGCTGGGAGGTGAGGAAACGGGGCCAGGGAAAGCTGTGATAAGGGTGTGGCCAGAGGGCTGCCTGTGAAGGCAGAGAAGGCTCAGCTACTGCATCAGGCACGAAAGGCAGCAGAGTGGCTCTCTGACCCCATTTGGAAAAAAGCCCCCGAAGGAACCTAGTAACTAGAAACAGCAGCCCCCTGCTCTGCCCCCAGCATGCTGGTTTCTGGTCAGGCAGGAGAGTGATGACAGCCCAGAGGAAATACACACTTGAGAGATCCCAGGGCAGCTGCCCCAGCTCAGATCCCAGTGGCTGGAAGACAAGCCTGCAGGGTGGAGGCTGTCAGAGTCCAGAGCACAGGGGCCGCATGCAGGGAAAGCTAATCCCAGAGCTGCCGGCCAGGGCCCGCTGCAGTGCACGTGACAGTGATGGACGGGGACAGAGGATGGGCTCTCCCATCTCCTCAGAACCCCAGGAATTGTGTCTTTCAAAACAACTGCCTGAAAAGATGCAAACCTTAACTCCGTGTTTCCTACACAATGAAAAACAAATAATGTTGCAGGTCGGGTAACACATGCCTGGTCCTCTACCGTACAGAAGTCAGCTTTCACTGAGTTGGTCCAATGTGACATTTACTTATCAAACACCTTCTAGGTGCCGGGCCCTACATCAGGTGTTGGGGCTATGCCGGGAAGTAAGACAGAGTCCTTGGGGGAATTGGACCCACAGAAAGGGGCAGGCATGGCATGCAATGGGCGACTCTGCAGAAGAAGTCTGCGGGGAGTGTGCCTTGCTTGTAAACTGCCTATCGAACCATCTCACCTGTAGATGGTAAGCACCATGAGGGCAGGAGAAGGGTTGTCCTCCTGTCCCCTCCAGCTCCTGCATCCATGGCAGTGCCCAGCCTGGAGTGGCCCTCGTGGCATGGGCAGATGGATGTCAGACTCCAGGGTGGGAAAGGACCCAGGGAATTTGCTGGACTCCAACCTCCTGGCTCCAAGTAACACACAACTCATGGTCTCCTCGTCTGCTCTGTCTCCTCCTAACCCTGCCCTATGGCTCTGAGAGGCCTTTGAAAGGCAGGAGCCTAGACCTTCACCTCACCCCAACTTCTCTCCCAGCTGCCCTAAACTATAATTAGTAATCATCATTCTAAACGTTTTTATAGCACTTCAGCATACACAAACCACTTTTCACCCATTATCTCCCTGGGAGCCCACAGAAACTCTAAGGAGGGACTCAGAATTAACTTTCCTGGAGTAGATGCGATTTTACCTGTTCCAGGAGGGAAGGCACCTGACATTTTGCACGTGTAATTAACTTAATTATCTCAGCAACAAGGCAAGGGAGCGATTATAATTCCTGTTTTACAGATGAGAAACTGATATTCAGGGAGGTTACAAATGTGGCCCAAGGACTGCAGCTAAAGGGTGGTGGAGTTGGGATTCGAACCTGCTTCTGACTCCAAGTCCAGTAATAACAACAGGAACAAGGACAGAAACGATGACAGCAATGAGCCCTGAGTGTGAACTCTGGGCCAAGTGCAGAGCCTGGCACCTCATGTGTGCTACTAATTGTGTTCGTTGCTAACAAGGGGAAGGGGGATGCAGATTAGGTAGACAGACTCAGGGAGGAGGCTTCTGTGGCAGGGGCGGCTGGGGACAGGTGAGCATTAGTGCCTGGACCCCACCCCACTAGCACAGGTGCAAGCAGATGGAGAGAAAGATAGAAAGGAGGCAGAACCCACAGGGCTGGGTGAGGGGTAGGGAGCGGGGTAGGGGGGAGAAGGCTGGCCTGGTGCCAGGCATGATCCACGAGTAGGGAATATGGGAGGCTGTGTGGTCACTCCTAACCTGCCCCCTCCCACCAATCTTCCTCCAAATGGCTCCAGCCTGCAGACTTAGGCCACACACATTGAGAGCTGTGATGGTTAATATTGAGTGTCAACTTGATTGGGTTGAAGGACGCAAACTATTGATCCTGGGTGTGTCTGTGAGGGTGTTGCCAAAGGAGATAAACATTTGAGTCAGTGGGCTGGGAGAGGCAGACCCACCCTCTATCTGGGTGGGCACCATCTAATCAGCTGCCAGTGCTGCTAGAATAAAGCAGGCAGGAGAAGGTAGAAGAGCAGACTTGCTGAGTCTTCCAGACTTCATCTTTCTCCCATGCTGGATACTTCCTGCTCTTAGACACCAAACTCCAAATTCTTCAGCTTTTGGACTCTTGGACCTACACCAGTGGTTTGCCAGGGGCTCTCAGGTCTTGGGCCACAGATTGAAGTCTGCACTGCCGGCTTCCCTGCTTTTGAGGTTTTGGGACTTGGACTGGCTTCCTGGCTCCTCAGTTTGTAGACGGCCTATTGTGGGTCTTCACCTCCTAATTATGTCAGTCAATACTCTTTAATAAACTCCCCTTCATATATGTGTCTATCCTATTAGTTCTGCCCCTTTAGAGAACCCTGACTAATACAAGAGCCAAGAGTCAAATGGAAACCAAAATCATCCATTTCTCATTAAACTGCAGGAGCTGATGTCTTAGGCTCGAGGCCAAAAGTGGGGGCTCCTGGACCCTCCCCATATCCAGCCCTGGAGGCCTACCTTAGGGAGAACTAGGACAGGCACAGCACATTCCCAGCCTGCCCCACACCCAGGGCCAGCAGGAGCTGAGAGCAGGAAAAGCCAAATGAGTGCGTTTGTTGGAGGCTGAGCAGGGATAGAGAACCCTCCTAGCCTGGCCCCAAGCCTGAGCCGCTGAGAAGCCCCAATGCCTGGCTGCAGGGCTGTAAGTGTTGAGGACTCAGGGCAAGCCTGGAGCAGCAGGCCAGGTCTTCTTCCATCAGAGTGGCCAGCCGCCTCTCTCGGGGAGGAAGGAGGAGGGGCTCCTGGGCTGGGGACCGAGATTAAGTTCCGCGTGGATGTGGGGAGAGGGGTATCCACTTGCACAATACGAAGCAGCTTTATGGATGAAGATGCCAAGTCCAGCTGCAGCTCTGACTTTCAGTTGCCCATGGAACATCCAAGTGGGAACAGGAAGGTGCATTACTACAGAACAGCAGGTCAGAAAGTCTGGAGCTCAGCAGGGAGGTCCCAGTGGGCACCACGTGCCAGGGCAAGGGTGGAATCCTGGGAAGGAGCACTTGGATGGCAAGTGCACAGCTCGGCAGCTCGGGAGGAAGCCTGGGAATTCCCTGACCAGGAACGGGAGTGGGAGAGGTTTGGGGGGCGGGGCAGGAGGTTCTCAGCAGTGGCCATGTACCAATTAGGGGAGGACCAGGAAGCTGCCTTTGGGTTTGCCAAGATGTTGGTCTTGGCCACTGGGGTGGGGAGGGAGAGGCCACCAAAGGAGTGGAGACAGACTTCACTGAGTGGGGAAGAGCTGGGACCAGCTGATGGAGGGCCTTCTGAGATGGGCAGAGTGGAGGGATGTGGCACTCGGTGAGGGGACAGCCACATCCCCTGAAGCAGCAAGGAGGTGTGGTGGGGAGTGAGCTCTAGTGGGGAGGGCTGTTGGGGGACCCCCAGGCCCCAGGCTCCCCGACTCTCTTTGCAAAGGACCATTCCAGGCAGGGAGGCATGGGGAACCCTAAAGCTTGTGTGGGAACTGGTGACCGTATGTTCTGAGAACTAGAAGATAAACTTGAGGCAAGGCCACAGGGCCTCGGGACCTATGGTCACCCTGTCGGGAGGACGCTACCAGTGGACAAGGGCTGGCAGAAGCAGCCAGCCTGGCCCCGGGAAATGCCGAGAGGAGGATGGCTGCGTCCCATGGGCAGATCTTGTCCTTTCACCAAGCATAACACTGGGTTTCTATGGTAACCTGCTTCTCCCACCAATGTGAGCTTCCACCCAGCACCGCCTGAGCACGACCCTGTGGTCACAGAAATGCCCAGGCATGGCCCTGGCTTTGGGGGGCCCACGGTCTGGTAAGGGAGACAGACACCTACACCAGGGTTTGGGAGCGAAGACAGGGTTGGGGAAGCACTGAGCCAGGCCCAGGACCCACCCTTAGGAGCGGGGGTTGAGCTAGAGTTCACTAGGTGATGTAAGTTCGGAAGGGGGACTTAAGGACTGGGGAGGGCTGGGAGGAGATGCAGACCCAGGGCAAGATCTCAGCAATGCAGAGAAACCTGAGGCCTCATGGGGAAGGCTGTGACTGTGGGCAGAGAGGGGCTCCTGCGGGCGTCAGCAGCTGAGTCTGCCATGGGGAAAGTGGAGTCACACACAGATCCATGCAGACAACATGATAGCTGGAAGGAAGGGCTCCAGGGGATTTTCCTTTCGCCCAGTGTGTCTTTCAATAAGGTTTAGATTTTTATAATGAGCACATATTAATCTTGTGACCTAAACACTCATAATAGTCAGAAAATGGAGACAACCCAAATGTTCACCAGTTGATGAATGGAGAACCTACATGTGGCTCTATCCAGGGGAACAGTATTCGGCCATGAGAAGGAATGACGCACTGTCACCTGCTACGGCGGGGACTGACCTTGAAAATGGGACACTAGGTGGGAGGAAACAGATACGAAGGCTACGTGGTGCATGATTCTGTTCACACGAAGTGTCCAGAGCAGGCAGACCCATAGAGACGGAAGGTGGGCCGCTGGATGTCAGTTACCCCAGAGCGGGGAGGGAACAGACAGGGACTGCCTCAAGGGCCTAAAGGGGACAGTGTTTCTTCTTAGGATGATGAAAATGTTCTGAAATTAGTGGTGATGGTTGCACAACACTATGAAGGTGCTAAAAGCCACTCTGCTGCGCACTTTAAAGTGGTTCAAATGGTGAATTTTATGTCATGTGAATTTTGCCTCAATTTTTTTTTTAAAAGGGCAGATGACCCAGCACAGGACCTGTGTCCCCGGGCCCACAGACCATATTTTTAAGCCAAATGACAAGCGCAATAAAGTGGTTGAAATAAACCAGGCTGTAAGTTCAAAAGCTGCCCCCAGGCCCACCCTGCCTGCATGACCACTCATCCTTCCAGCTGTTTCCCACACAAAGAGAAAACCTGAACTCTGGCCCCAGGGGGAGCCAAAGTGGCTCTGCGGCTCATCCATATTCATTCATTCACTGACCATTCATCCAATCAGCAAATATTTCATGACTGCTTTCCATGAACCCATGTTTCTGGTGAAATACATGGAAGGTCCTACTCTTACGGTGCCTACTGTGGAAGGGGAAGACAGGGAGCAGATGCATGCTTGTCAGATGGTGGTGACCACAAAGCAGGAGATGGAGGTGGCAGAGAATGATTGGCGGGTGCAGTCTCCCCTGGAGCCAGCTGTGCCTGGAGGCCAAAGGACAGGCCATGGGAGAGAGACTGCGGAATCAGGGCCCAGAAGCAGGTCTTATGGCAATAGCTCAGAGGGTCATGTGTCCAAAGCCTCCAGGCCTTGCTCCTTTTCCAGCCCATCTCTGACACTGACCACTCCCCACTTCGACCACACTCAACTCCCTCCAGTCTTTCTAACCTCTCCCCCACGCTCCTTTGTTCCCTCTACCTGGAGCTTACTCTCTTGCTTTCTGTCTCTGCCCTCTGCTTGACGACTTCTACCCAGTGATATGGCTTGAGTATTCCCAAGGTTCCCCCATGCTGTTCTGGTGATAGTGAGGGAGTTCTCATGAGATCTGATGGTTTGAAAGTGGGAGTAACCCTGCTCTCCCTCTGTCTCTCTCTCTCTCTCTCTCTCCTACCGCCATGTAAGATGTGCCTTGCTTCCCCTTCTCCTTCTGCCATGATTGTAAGTTTCCTGAGGCCTCCCCAGCCATGCAGAACTATGAGTCAATTAAACCTTCTTCCTTTATAAGTTGCCCAGTCTCAGGTAGTATCTTTGCAGCAGTGTGAGAACAGACTAATATACCCATTCCTCATGCCTCAGCTCAGACATGACCTACTCCAGGAAACCTTCCTCAAATGCACTGCCAATCCCCTCCCCAACACCTGCCTGGGTATCTCCCCTGGGGTCCCAGAACCCCCATGTGTCCTGCCACTAATATGTCCTGAGTCGACGAGCTCTACTGCACAGGAGGCCTGTCTCACTCACCTGAGTACCAGTTACAGCTTCCTAGAGGCCTCTGCAAATATGGAGCTCACATTAATGCATGGAACTTGCAATATATTAAGGAACATAATGTTTATGGTCATCTATAAAGGGTAAATGTTCATAATACACCTGAAAATTTAATTCAGATAGAGCTCATTAAGGCAAAAATAAAAATCTTTCGCAAAATTACTTGGAAACAGTATCCATTTTCTATTCACTGAGTGTCTACCATACACAGGATCCTGGAATAAAAACTGCATGGTAATCTTATAAGGTCAAAGGCAAAAACTGTAAACAAAATCCTTTCATGGGCTAGCTCTCGCTCTTCCCCTCTCATACACACACACACCCATACACACACACACCCGTACACAGACACACACTCACCCACACACTGAAGCTACCTCAGACAGTAGCAGCTGGGTTCCAGGCCACCAAGGGAGTTCATGGAGCAGATGATGAAAGACCTTTGTTTGCTCTGACCAACTGCTTATGGAAACCAGCAGGCAGATCTGTGTGCTGATAGGGACGGGCAGGGAGAAGTCATGGTTTCCCATGAGGCTCTGGAGGAAGAAGGACAGGCACCGGGATGAGCTGAAGGCATGAACACTCTGCATGTTTCCCGGTGATAAAACATCTCCCTGGGGCCAGCAGCCATTCTACTGTGGACGGCACCTTCTCCTGTCACTTCCAAAGGTGCAGTGACTTCCGGCACACAGACACAATTCCTAACAGGGGAACCTCCAAATGAACACGTCAAATGCTTTTTTAAAAACTTTGTTTTTCCCTACTACAGATGTTTTATGTGTGCCTTACAGATATTTGGAGAAAGAGATAAAAACAAAAAATAAGTCAACCTTCCCAGTGTTTTGTGTGCTTTCAACAAGATTGAGATAATAATATTTCTGGGGGGTTTTGACTTTGTATTATAAGATTTCCCCAAAGCATCATCTTTGCAGCAGTGATTGCTAACAACTGCATAATTTTCCCTCTCATCATTGCATAGCTATGTCCCTGATACCACAGTAGACATTCGATAAATATGAGCTGAACAAATGTGAAAAGGCCACTATTTCATGGAGTGAATATATCATTTACTCACCCATTTCCTGGCAGCTGGACATTCAGATTGTTTCTAAGAACTCAGTATTATAAATCATACCATGATAAATTGTGCATTTAGTTAGATCTGCGTCTCAATGACCGATCAAGAACCCTGAAAGCAGCTAGTACTAGTCAGTTTTCAAAGGTGTGAATATTTTTCAGGCTCTGATGCGCCTGTCAGCAGACATTTTTTTTTTCAAGCCCATATCTGCATCACTTTGAAGGCGGGAAGTTATGTAAATATTCCTTTATCCCAAACCCAACAATCAAGGTAGCCAGAATTTACATTTTGTTTTGCAAAAGCGAGCACATTCTCCTTTAGGAATAACATTAAATTTCCTTGACTTTTATGCTCAATATGAAATATGCACTTCTATAAACCCAAGAGAACTGACTCTGAAGTGAATTGTGTTTTAATAACAGCGACTTGTACCGGAAACAAAAGGACAGAAGGAAAGGGGAAAGGAAATGTATAATTTACTTCTTATAAGCAGAAAAAATAAAAGTGAGAAACTCTAGGAAATGCAGCTTTTGTGAATCAAGCACGCCCTGAGTAAATACAGTGGCAGTGAACTCCAGGCTGCCCAGAGCTCTGTGAGCGCCAGCCCTAAAAGGCACTTGTGAAATTCCCCATCTGTGTGCACCACCAAATAAATAGGAGAGAGTCAGAAGTTCAAGTGCTTGGTCCAATTATCTCATTCTGCAATGATCTAATAAAGGGCAATTAAGCATTGAAGATGCTAAACCATTAAGGTCTGTTGTGACAATAACCAGCTTTAAATATTAGCTGCCCCACAGTAAGCAAATTTTATTGGGCTCTACTAGAGATGCCAAGTTTGACGTGGCTTTTACTTGATAGGTTTATATCCTCGTGAATGTTTACGGCCTTTAAATTGTGCTCCTGTATCTAATAGGATGCAGGTGATACTTGCAGGCATGGTGACAACCAGGTGTTGATAGAGAAAACATTGGGCTCATGACAGAGGCTGCTCTGTGTGGTGGAGAGTGTGGGTGCACAGCGCTGAGAATCGGGGAGCCTGGACTCGGTGTCCTGTGGCTGCCTTCCCATTGACATCTCTCTGCGCCTCAGATTCCTCCTCTGTTCAACGAGGATGTTAGATCGGATGGTCTCTGGACACCTTCCATTTCAACCAATTATAAGAGGTAACGTTACCCACTGAGTGTCTTTATGTGTCGGGTGCTATTGGGACAGCTCTACAGGGATTAACCCTGACCTCTGGCCCCCCAATCCTTGCTTGACTTCCTACCCTTGCAGGCTGACTCTAGCTTCTGGTATTGGCGCAATCCACCACCAGACTTTTTTGAACCCCTTTCTTATGTTCAGCTGACCACCTCATAAAGTTCCTAGAAGAATCAGTGTTCAGGTTTTCTGAATCTTGAAACACTAGACAATTTTAACAACTTTAATCAATGTGTCTGAGCAGTGCCTCCTGTGTCTCACTGCAGGCATGTGTGCAGCAGCTCTGCATACAGCGGGCATGCAGCAAGCGCCTCTGGGGCCCTGCCCACCCTGGGTGGGTCTGCTCATCACCCTCCAGCTCTCTCCAGAGCCCGATCCCCCTCCATGAGTGAAATATACATGTTACAGTTTACAGTGTTGCACTCAACTCCAGCGCCTGTCTCCCCTGCGAGCATGTGAGCACCATGAAGGCAGGGACCATGCTTAGATTCACCTCTGCTGTCCATGATGCTCAGCATGGGCCTGGCAGGTGCTCCTCCAAATGTTGAAAGACATAAGTGGAAGAAGAGTGGTGGGAAGCGGAGAGGCAAAGGGGTAAAGGGATAAAGAAAGAAAGAAGGGAGGGACAATTCTGGCCAGGAGTGCACAAATGCCTTGTGCATAAATGAGCCAACAGTTCAGGTCCACCTGGCAAAGCTCACATGAAAGTGGGAGTACCTAAATCTGTCTCAGTGAGACTAGAATGAAAGAGCCTTATCCCGGATTCTGCAGGTCACCGGAATCCATCTCTGTCGGGCTCAGTTGAAAAGGAACTCCCCAAGATTGGGGCCGAGCTGAAAACACCCCCTGGAATGAGTCCCTGCAGACTCAAAGTCCAGGCTACTTGGCTGGTGTGTTCCCATGACCTCACGGGTTTGTATTCAGGGCAAAGGAAAGAGAACCAAGAGGCAGCCCCCAAACACTGATGCACAGGTGCAAGGGACACCTAGCAAGTGTCAGTTAGGGAATCTAGGAGTGGTGTTGGCTTCCCCTGTAGAAGAACACACACTTTGCATGTGAACAGAGCTTTACGGTTTGCAAAAACTTTTCACTGTCAGCCTCTCAGGGGCGAAGACAAAGTGATTTACCAGGATTCTCATTTCACAGAAGAGACAAAGGAAGTTTAAAAAGATAGAGCAATTTTCCCCAAGGTCGTGCAGCCCTGGAGAGGCCGAGCTGATCTAGAAACCTGCCCTCTGCACTTCGAGTCTGCCACGTTTCCACTCTCCAAATACAGGCTCTGCGCTGCTGTTTTCCTCCCGCCCTTCCATGCGCCAGCCATCAGCAGCCCCTGTGATGTCTGACGGGGAGGCCCACTCCACTCTCTCTGCAGGGAGATCCCTCTCGTTCACCTCTGCCTCCTCCAGGAAGGTTTCCGAAGAGCCTAAGGTTTGCACACCCCTCCCTCCCATCCTCCCGGTGGATCCAGGCTCTCCTTTAGGCTTTGACACAGAAATCACCACCCCGGGGTGTCACTGTCTCATCCAATGTCCCTTCCTCCTTCTGTTCATTGATTCAAGAAAATCAGCAGAGCACAAAGGGAAGGGGAAAGTGAGGCTGGAAAGGGGAGCCAAATTGTGCAAACCACACAGAAGAGCAGAGAAGAAGCCAGGCAATGTCCCCAGCTCAGTAAGTATTCACAGAGAGTTGTCACCTGAACCCGAAATGCTAAGCTCTTCCCAATGCTACCCCCACACCCTGCCCCCACCAACTGTCTCTAATTTCCATGCAATGTTTGGCCTCCTGCCCCTCCTCTCGGTTGAGGAAGGCAGGT
The DNA here is from genome assembly GCF_007565055.1 of Rhinopithecus roxellana. Classification (NCBI taxonomy): domain Eukaryota; kingdom Metazoa; phylum Chordata; class Mammalia; order Primates; family Cercopithecidae; genus Rhinopithecus; species Rhinopithecus roxellana. Next base: position 134,142,625 of record NC_044550.1, read on the forward strand.
GTAACTCACTAACCTGCCAGGTGTAAACTCACAGGCTGGCTGTCTTCACAGGCAGGTGAACCATGCACACAGTTCCTGGCTGAATGCCCCAGAGAGCAGAAGCGTGTCGCATTTCCACTCTGGCACACTGTTTCCTTGGCCCATTTATGGAGCATGCATCCGAGTAGCTAGGCTGGGTTCCGTAAAGAATCCAGCCATCAGAGAGGGAGGCAGGCAGGGGACAGCTTGCCTGGTGCTGTCTGGGCACCCAGGTCCTGAATCTGAGGTGGCCAGGTGATCATCTACCTGGAGAAGGAAGGCATCAGACTGTGGAGGGGACATTACAGTGTTTGTTTGTTTTGGAGACTGGCTGGAGTGCAGTGGCTGCATCACAGTTCACTGCAACCTCGACCTCCCAGGCTCAATTGATCCTCCTGCCTCAGCCTCCTGAATAGCTGCAACTACAGGTGCATGCCACCATGCCCAGCTATTTCGTTTTTATTTTTTTTATAGACTTGCTCTGGCTGGTCTTGAACTCTTGGGCTCAGCAATTCTCTTACCTCAGCCTCCAAAAGTGCTGAGATAACAGGTGTGAGTCACTGCACCCGGCCACATTACGGTATTTAAAAAGCAAGAGAGCTGGATTTCAATCCCAGATCTGCAGAAATAGAAGGTATCTTTTTTGAATGTCAGTTTCCTTCTGCACAGAGGATAATATTACTAGTTAGCTTCACAAATTGTTATAGGGTTTAAATGAGATAGTGCATTTTTTTTTTTTTTTCTGAGACGGAGTCTCGCTCTGTCACCCAGCCTGGAGTGCAGTGGCCAGATCTCAGCTCACCGCAAGCTCCGCCTCCCGGGTTCACGCCATTCTCCTGCCTCAGCCTCCCGAGTAGCTGGGACTACAGGCGCTCGCCACCTTGCCCGGCTAGTTTTTTGTATTTTTTTTTAGTAGAGACGGGGTTTCACCGGGTTAGCCAGGATGGTCTTGATCTCCTGACCTCGTGATCCGCCCGTCTCGGCCTCCCAAAGTGCTGGGATTACAGGTTTGAGCCACCGCGCCCGGCCGAAATAGTGCATTTTTAATGGTGGTGCAGTTCCTGGCATACAGCAGGCACTCAATAAATGATGGAAACCATATTATCATTAATATTAAAGATCATCATTTTCTCTCTGCCTTATAGTTTTTGTAAACAAATTTCTCCTCAGAAGAGTTGCCCCCAGCACCAGGGATCAGGACCCTGACGCCAGAGCCCTGGACGGGAGCCTGGTGCTGTCTTGTGCATCCTAAGCAATCCCAGTGAGCCTCCTCTCTGCCACTGGATCTTCTCTTCCATGCGATGTCTTAGCTGCCCTCGTCTCTCACAGAGGGTGGAGGAAGGAGCAGATGCTGGGATGCGTGTGAAAACACTTTGTCAAGAGTGCTTTTGAAAATTAGCTTCATGGAACACAAACGCAGTGTTTGCTTATTACCACCCCACTTAGAAAATCTGCAAGGCTCCCTACTGATTCTGGGAAAAGATCCAAGGTCCCGAGTCTGCCACTCACAGAACTTTGTGATGGGGCTTTTCCTACTTCTCCAGCCTCTGTGAATGGCAGCTCCTGCCTCCACCTCCCGTCCCTTCTCCTATATTCCCCATCTGCTGTGGGGTTGACCCCTGACCCTGACTCTGGGCTCTCCTGGCACACACTGGGACACACCAGACTCCACACCAGTTACCTGCTCATGTGGCTGGAGTCCCCGAGTGCTGGAGCTATGTGGCTCATCCCCGTGTCCCTGACACCAGCACTCAGCCAGCACAGACCCTCTAATGTCTGCTACTAAGTGAGCTGGGGGTAAGAGGCATGCTCAGCAGGAGTTGTTTTGACTACAGTCACGCCTCCCTGTGGGACTCGGGTGCCCATGGGAAATGGGTTGGGCATAGCAAGGTCTTCTCTGGCCCAGAACCCCTCGAAGGATGCTGTTCCCAAGACCTGCACTGACGCAGCCCTGGGAGGCATGGGAGTGAGCCAGGGATGGTGAAGTCCCCTCCAGGATGGAATAAAAGCCAATGTGAGGGTCCTGGTGACAAGTTGGGTGGTGGGGAGGGTTGGGAGGAGGAGGTCAGGAAAGGAGGAGAGGGGAAGAGGAGAGGGAAGGAAGAGATGACAGAGAGGAGAGTAGAAGCAGGAAGAGAGAGAAGGTTGTCTGTGAGCGAGAACCACCTCCCTACTTTTTTCTTCTAAAACTGGAGCAGCAGCATGGTGTAGGGTTAAGGACACAGGTTTAGACGCCCTCCTGCTCTAACACAGCCCCTGGCAATTCACGTCGCCTCTCTGCACCTTGGTCTCCTCATCTGTAAGAAGGCGTGAGCACCTCGCTGGATGGCTGTGGAGAGGAGACGGCTCCATGGTAAGGCAAGGTGGACAGTGTTTGGCGGCGACACAGGTGCCATGGCTGCTCTGAAACTCCACGACTGCCCACCCACATTGACCCTTTCCAGGTCCTCACTATCGTTACTCTCTTCCTGCTCAGAGAGCATCGCCTGCAAATTCCTCTGCAAGCTTCCTTATATTGGAAAACTCACTGCAGAGTTTAGCCTTTTAAATAAATCAAGCTCTATTCCTCCACAAAAGGACTTTGTGTGGCTTGTCATCCCTGCAGGAGAAGCTCCAGGCTCCCTGGTCTGGCTCAAGCATCCTCCACCATCTGGCCCCTGTCTACCTTTCCTCTGTGTCCTGCCGCTCCTCCCTGCACCCTCCTCCTGGCCACATTGACCCCTGGCATGTTGTTCACCCATGCTTTTTCCTCAACTCCAAACCACCTGCCCCAGGCCCCAGCTACAGGCCCTGTACACTTGCCATAGCCAGGCTGGAGCACAAGCCTTCCTTCCATGTGTGTCTGGATGTCCTGGTCCATGAGCTCCTAAAGCCTGGAACCAGGGTTTACTTGTAAATAACAGCAGCAGTAACAATAATGCCATTTGTAATAATAATGCCAATAGCTATTATCGTGTACTCACTTTTATGGGCCAAGAACCAGGCAAAGTGTCTTCCCAGAGCCTGAGAGGCAACCTGGTATAGGCTTAAGTGCATATATGTGACCCTAAACTGCCTGGGTTCAAATCCCAGCTCCCTACATTTCTGGCTGGGTGACCCCAAGCAAGTTACTTAGCAGCTCTATGCTTCAGTTTCTCCAGCTGCAAAACATGTGTGCAGATACAGTTGTCATGAAGGCTAAATGAGTTAAAATATGGAAACTGCTTAGAACAGCACTTGACACATAGGAAGCTCTAGGTTCATAATTGCTGCAGTTAAGGTGGCCTTATTTTTTCTTCTACAGGAGGAGCAGGTCTCACAGGTCAGTAAAGGAAAACCCACACAAGCGATGATGCCACTGCCACTCCTGGAAGGCTGCCCTGGCCTCTGTAAACCGGGGGATGCAGTTCGACGTGGACACAGACAGAGTCAGGGAGCTGGAACTGAGCCAATGTCCTTGGAGGGCTATCCCCTCAGTAACAGAGGGAATTAGAAGATAGAGAGGAAGTTTGTCCTGGCTTGAGTTCTAGGTGAGAAGAAAAAAGCCATCCTTAAGAAGATGTAACCATAGCCCTATATCTCATGGGAATTTGGGGTTGAACTCCCTTGAGGCTGTGATATACTCGGGGCTGACGTTGAGACACACAGGATTCCTATAGATAAAGCCCCAGGGCTAGGCGTGGTGGTTCACACCTGTAATCCCAGCACTTTGGGAGGTTAAGGCAGGGGGATCACGAGGTCAGGAGTTCGAGACCAGCCTGGCCAACATAGTGAAACCTCGTCTCTACTAAAAATACAAAAATGAGCTGGGTGTGGTGGTGGGCACCTATAGTCCCAGCTACTCGGGAGGCTGAGGCAGGAGAATCGATTGAACCTGGGAGGTAGAGGTTGCAGTGAGCCAAGATTGCGCCATTGCACTCCAGCCTGGGAGACAGAGTGAGACTCTGTCTCGGAAAAAAAAAAAAAAAAGCCCCAGAAGCCAACATTACAAAACACCCAAGAAAGCAATCCTTTATGAATGAAGACATAAGATGTATTTGTCAGAAAGGTTAAGTTCCCCCAAGAACATCAAACAGTAGAACTATTGAATAGAGACCATAAAGTAGATTCTTAAAACAATTAAGATAATGTCTAACTAACTTGGATATAGCACTTATGATGGGACAGTACAACTCTAAGAGCTTTATCTGTATTGACTTATTTAACCTCAAAATAATTTTAGGTTATTTTGGTAGGTAGGTGGAAGGAGCCCACTTTGGTAGTAGGTGGAACTCCCACTGTAAAGATGATGAAACCAAAGTACAGAAAGATCACACGGCCTGGATTTAATACCCAGCAGTCTGGCTACAGAGTCTTCATGCTGCAGGAAAAAAAAAAAAAAAAAAAAAATGAGCTTCAGGATTTATCTAATGACATTACCTAGAATATAGCTAGAAAGACAGAAAGAGGATGGGTGCGGTGGCTCACGCCTGTAATCCCAGCACTTTGGGAGGCCGAGGCAGGTGGATCACCAGAGGTCAGGAGTTCGAGACCAGCCTGGCCAACATGGTGAAACCCTGTCTCTACTAAAAATACAAAAATTAGGCCGGGCGCGGTGGCTCAAGCCTGTAATCCCAGCACTTTGGGAGGCCGAGACGGGTGGATCACGAGGTCAGGAGATCGAGACCATCCTGGCTAACATAGTGAAACCCCGTCTCTACTAAAAAAATACAAAAAACTAGCCGGGCGAGGTGGTGGGCGCCTGTAGTCCCAGCTACTCGGGAGGCTGAGGCAGGAGAATGGTGTAAACCCGGGAGGCGGAGCTTGCAGTGAGCTGAGATCCGGCCACTGCACTCCAGCCTGGGCGGCAGAGCGAGACTCCGTCTCAAAAAAAAACAAAAATAAAATAAAATAAAAAAATAAAAAATACAAAAATACAAAAATTAGCCAGGTGTGGTGGTGTGTACCTGTAATCCCGGCTACTCAGGAGGCTGATGCAGGAGAATTGTTTGAACCCAGGAGGTGGAGGTTGCAGTAAGCCGAGATCACACAATTGCACTCCAGCCTGGGCAACAATGGTGAGACGCCATCTCAAAAACAAAACAAAACAAAACAAGAAAGACAGACAGAGTTAGTTATAAGTTAGATATAGAGGTTATGAGCCACAAAGGAAAAAATTGAGTCAATCTAAAACTGTTAATATGAGTTTCAGAAGGAGAGAAAAGACGAGGGTTTGAAGGTGTAATATTCAAATATATAATAACAATTTTTCAGAAATGCTGAAAGATACAAATTCTCAGATTTAGAAATCATAAGCCCCAAGGAGGATAGATAAAAATGAATATATGTCTTATAGCAAAACTCCAGAATCACAAAGACAAATAGAAGATGCTAAAAGCAACCAGAGAAAGAGAAATAGATTACCTAAAAGTACTTAGCAGTTACACCAATAACGGGCTTCTCGATGAAAGCCAGAAGACAGTGGAATAGCACTGTCATATTACAAGAAGAAATAATAGAGAATCTAGAATTCTATATTCAGCTAAATGATCACCTAACCATAAAAACAAAATAATGACATTCTCAGGCAAAGACTGAGAGGTTTTTACTGCTAAATGCCTTGCTAAAAGAATACTCGTAAGGAATGTGCTCCAGGGAGAACTAAACTAAACTCAAAAAATAAAAATAAAAAAAAATCAAGAAAGAATGGCAAGTAAAGAAACTGGTATATCTAAAAATGTATTAACTGTATAAAATAATAATAGTGACTAATGTGAAAAGTATAAAAATACAGCGAAAGTCTATTCCTGAGAAATATGAAAGATGCCAGGGGAGGTAGGAAAGTTAAAGCCTTCTTAGGATTCTCTGTGCGTGGGGAAGTTGGAGATGCCAAGCCAAGAATGCACATTGAAATGTTGAAGGGTAGCCACTAAAATAATAGAAATATCATGCACACCTGGGGTGAAAAGTAGACTAGAGAAAACTTAATCAGTTTTGTATAAAGCAAGAAAAGTGAAAAATTACCAGCATAGCAAAGGCAGGGTAAACAGTAAGCACACAATAAGATGATGGATAAATATATATATATATATATATATCAGCTATAATATATATATTATGATATACATATATCAGTTATCATAATCATTATAATGGACTAAACTTTCCATTTAAAAGGCAAGGATTGTTCTCAGCTTAAAAATTTTAAAATACAGCTATATGCTGTTAACAGAGACATACTAAAAATATAAAGACACAGAAGGATTGACTGTAAAATTATGGGAAAATGTGTACCAAACAAATACTAGCCCAAGAAACTCAGAATATCCATATTGACATTAAACAAAATAGAATCAAAAGCACAAAGCATTATTAAAGATCATAAAGGTTACTGCCTAATTATAAAACAAAGATTCATAGTATAATAGAAAAATACTAGACTTATATGCACTAAATATTAATAATATAGCCTCAAAATGTATAAGGCAAAAACTAAGAAAATTAGAAAGAGAATCACCACAGTTGGGTATTTAAACACATCTTCCTCAGAACTTGACAGATCAAGCACACAAAGGTACCAAAGAGGAAACAAAGAAAATTTGAAGACCATGATGAACAAGCTTCATGTAATGGATATATATATAGTCCGAAACATTATTATAATAACCAAATACATAATATTTTCAAAACATACATGGAACATTTTCAAAATGCATTTATAATCTTGGAAATAGAGTAAGCCCTGACAAGCAAAAAAAAAAAAAAAAAAAATGGAAATTATATGAACCATATTCTCTCTTTACAATGGAATTAAAACATAAATAAGGAAAACCCCACATATTAAGAATTTGAAAATATCCTTCTAAATGACTCATGGATCAAAGGGACCATAACAGGAATTAAGAGAATCATATAGTCTTTGTCACCAAGGGGCTCTCTCTTCAATAATCCCCTCCAACAACTTAACTATTACAATGTGCTAAGTGGGACCCAAGGATCCAAAGGTCACAGAAGGAGGGACCCTCTGATCTAAGGAGGTGGCCTTAGGATGGGGAAAGACAAGCCTTCCCACCACTGAATAAGAAACAACATTAGGGTGGTTTTGCAATCAGTTTACTAGGTCCCTTGAACAGGCCATTTTTTTCCCTCTGGGCCTCAGTTTTCTCAAATGAGATGGTTGAGCTGATTCATCTCCAAGTCTCAGATAACCTTTTTAAAATTTAATTTGAACCTATCCTCAGTTTTAATTCTACTTAATATCACACTAATCAAGGCAAATTCTTCTCTCCTATTGCAAAATCTATCAAACTCCTTTCATAATATGACATCAACTTTTTTTTTTTTTAATATTTAAGACAAATGATGCCTCTTTTCCACCTTTGCTTTCCCCTAATCCTCCCAAGTTTGCTGGTGTGACAGATGGCGTCTCCATCAAATAGCTTGCTTTCCTCTGTCTGCTCATGCTGCTCTGCTTTTTTGATTTATGAAAAAAAAAGGGGGGCAGGGCTCAGTGGCTCATACCTGTAATCCCAGCACTTCCGGAGGCCAAGGCAGGCGGATCATCTAAGGTCAGGAGTTCACGACCAGCCTGGCTAAAATGGTGAAACCCTGTCTCCACTAAAAATACAAAAAATTAGCTGGACATGGTAGCGGGCGCCTGTAATCCCAGCTACTCCGGAGGCTGAGGCAGGAGAATTGCTTGAAACTGGGAGGCAGAGGTTGCAGTGAGCCAAGATTATGCCATTGTACTCCAGCCTGGGCAACAAGACTGAAACTCTGTCAAGAAAGAAAGCAAGAAAGCAAGAAAGGAAGGAAGGAAGAAAGGAAGAGAGAGAAAGAGAGAGAGAGAGAGAGAAGAAGAAGGAAGAAGAAAGAAGGAAGAAGGAAGGAAGAAGGAAGGAAGAGCAAGGAAGGAAGGAAGGAGGAAGGAAGGAAGAAGAAAGAAAGAAAGAAAAGAAAAGAAGAAAAAGAAAGAAAAGAAAGAAAAGAAAGAAAAAAGAAAGAAGAAAAGAAAAGAAAAAGAAGGAAGAAGGAAGGAAAGAAGAAAGAAAGAGAAGAAAGAAGAAAGAAAAAAGGAAGAAGGAAAGAAGAAGAAGAGAAAGAAAAGAAAAGAAAAGAAAGAAGGAAAGGAAGAAGAAAGAGAAAGAAAAAAAAGGAAAAAGAAAAAGAAAAGAAAGAGAAAGAAAGGAAAAGAAAAAGAAAGAAAGAAGAAAAGAAGGGAAGAAAGGAAAGAAAGAAAGAAAGAAGAAAGAAAGAAAGAAAAGAAAAGAAAGAAAGAAAGAAAGAAAGAAAAAAAGAAAGAAAGAAAGAAAGAAAGAAAGAAAGGGAACACACCAGTCACCACTTGGTCCATCAGCCACTGTCCACAACCAGGCAACATCCTCTCTCCCTGTCCCCTTTCTCCACAGTGATCCAAAATGGTCTTCCTAAACCACAAGAAGTCCTTCTCTGTTTGAAACTCCCCCTTGACTTTGAGGGCACCATGGGGTCAAATATCAACAGCAGCAAGGTGAGGGCCCAGTGTGCTCACTGACAGCTTCTCTGGCAGAGTAACACTGATCCTTTTCTTCTGGGCATCTAGACTATGGAAAACTCTGCTCTGATGTTCAGAGGCTTTCTCATTCCATTTCCTACTCCCTACTCTGCACAACTTTGGCATGTGACAAACGTCTGGAGGAGAAACCCACCCTGGCCTTTGAAGCCACTCAAGTCTCTAATTTGTCTCTCCAACTCCATCAGTGGTCATTGCACTGAACCAGGCCTGGATGCTCAGCCCTGTCCCTGGTCCCCAGACTGTAGAAAACCCTAGTAGGAGAGCAGCACTGACTTTCAGAAGATCTCCCCTCTCCAGGATTTGGTTCCTTTAGTTCTCACTGCTTCAGCAGTGATAAGAGACCACTAACCATGAAGTGGTTCTGGCCAGTCTACAGAAAATATGCAAAAAGGGTTTTTGCATCCTCTGCCCCACCTTTTGATGTCAGATGGCTGAAAACACCCTCCGATCATGCTAATGCTGCCATTTTTTAACATGGGTCCCATGGAAATGCATGAAGCTCAATTGCACATGTGTATGTTTATCCTTTCATAAATATTCATGACTCCTCCCATAACTAATTAAATATGTATATCTGGCCACCCAACTCAGCATAAATTTCTGTTCTCTTTGTCCGTCACTGGAAGTGTCTATTTCTGGCTTCTGGCTGGAGATTATGCTCCCTAGCCTGCCAGAATGGTCACCCTGCAGGCTGCAATCCTTTATGGGAAATAAAGCTCTCCTTTCCAAATGTATGAACCTCATCATTCAGTTGACACACTTGATAGAAATCTTACTTCTTATCTGTAATTCATTTTACAATTATGGTTTTCCTAGAATTCTGCAGTTCTCACTGACAGAAAGAACCCAGGTGTCCTTCCCCTAGGCCCTGATCTGCAGCCCGAATCCCACCATCTCAGATGCCTCAATGGCTTGGCAGACTTGGCCTGAATATAGTATTCCCGGTGACAGTGAAGTCTTCGCCTCACCATTTTGCTATGTGGATACATCTGTGGAAGCTGAAGTGCCTGGTAAGTAATCAGAGCCTCAAAAATGTCATTTCCTGCCAGTGAAGGACTGTTTGCAAAGCTAGTTGCAAGAATCCCTCCCACCTCTGTGTGCACATTCATTTGCAATGTGACTCCCCTGCCCCTCCCAGCTAGAGGTAGAGTCTGGTTCTCCACACTTTGGACTGGCCTTGCCACATGCCTAGACCAACAGAAAGATGCAGAAATGACATTGTGGGAGATTTGAGCCTGGGCCTCAGGAGACCTTGAAGCTCCTGCTCTCTCTTTTGGAACCATGCCTTTAGACCACCATATGCAGAAACCTGAGCTAGTTTCTGGAGGCTGAGAGGATACAGGGAGCAGAGATGAGCATTCTAGCTGAAAAACCGGTCAACTGATGGCTAGCACCAATGGCCAGACACAAAGCCCTCCTAGACTACTCAGCCCCAGTAGAACTATCTGCTGAATGACCCAAGTGAGACCAGCAGAAAACCACCCTGCAGAGCCAATCTACATCTAATGTATATACATGAATATATAAAATGGTTGTAGCTTTAAGCCAGTAAGCTTTAAGGTGGTTTATTACCCAACCATATCTAATTTATCTTTTTTCTTCTAATTAATAAAATGTTCTGATAATGATGATGATGATTTACATTAATTGGGTGCTTTCTTTGTGCCAGACTCTGTGTTGAGTGTTTTATAAGTTTAAAGCTCTTGTCATTCTGACAACAACACTGCGAGTTAAGTACTATCGCTGTCCTTATTTGCTCACAAGGAAAATGAGACCCCAAGAGATGAGGCAACTTGGCTACAGTTGCAGAGCCTGCCAGTGGCAGAGCTGAGACTGGGACTCTGGTGTGCTGGTTCTGGTTCCCGCACCCATTGCTACTCCTTACATTGCTTCTCTCTTATTCTACCATCTCCTCTCCCATCTTCTCACACCCTCATCTCGCATCCTCCTAACTACTTCCTGGAACCTGTGTAGGCTGGTAGGGACGGAGAAACTAACTTTTATTTGTTAAGTATTCATTTGTCCAATAACATTTCCTCATGCCTGCCCAATACTCTTCTAGAAATTAAGGGCACCAATTTCTACGACACAGAAGACAAGGCTTCTGCTCTTAAAAGTCTAAACTCATGCTCAGCACACACTAAACCGTCCAAACACATTCTCTCCTATTGTCCTTACCGCAGCCTTGTCCCCATTGTATGGAGGAGGCTGAGGGGAATAAACTCACTCAGGGTCACACAGGGATTGGAACGAAGGTTGGCCTGGCCCCAGACCAAGGCCTTTTCCAATTTACAGTGGGACTCTTCCTCCTCTCACTTTCACTAGGTACTCCTTGGGGTGGTAGGTTCCAAGTCTTCTCTAAATGAAATACCCCATCTCTTTTCTTTGTCTTTCTTGGGTTTTGGTTTCAGTCCCAAAAGCATCTCCAGTTATCAATGTTTATTTTTTAAAAGTGGTTTTCAGCTCGACTGTGCATGCATTTATGGAATGCCAGGCATCTACCAGGCACTAGAGAAAGGATTGATCCTGGAGGAATCTCAGTCCTAGCTGCCTAAGGAAGCTTTAGGGAGAGGTGGCAGCTGATTTGAAATAACCAGAGGTGTGGGCTGGGTTACAAATGGACTGAAAAGGCCTCCTTTCCTGCAAACATACAAAACCCTAGGTAGTAGCAACAATCAATGTCAGACAAATCAATAGCAGCATCCACAGTGCCAATCTGGTTTGCTTAGAGCTAAGATCAGGAGCAGGGTGGTCTGGGTACAGTCCAAAGGCTTGGGGGTCATACAGGACCCGAAGGGGTTTGATTCTGGCTTGCCGGTATGACTTGGCAAGTGACCTGTCTGCCCCAATTTTCAGTTTCAACATCTGTGAAATGGGAGGCAATATCAGTTTCTTGGCATCATTTAGAAGTGCAGTGTGACAACATGTGTGAAAAGACCCTGGAAAATGCCCAGCACGAAGTAAGTAGTGGGGATGAACAAGGGAGCCTTAAATAATTTTACTGAAATAATAATAACATCAAACATTTAGTGAAAACCTGCTCTATGCCGGGTCCTGCTCTAAGCACTTTACATATTTAGTTTGTTTACTCCTATAAGAGTATGAAAAAGGTGCTGCTCTTATGCTCATTTTATTTAGGAAGAAATGGAGGCACAAAGGGATTAAGCACTTGCCCACAGCTTGAGAGACTATTCCAGAATCCATTAACCAACATGCTATCCTGCCCCTACAAAATAGCATGTCGATACTGCATGTTGAATGAGAAATGCTTTAAATATCATCGCATACAGTACGATCTCGTGTTTTAAAAAGCCTGGATGCCTAAGGATAAATGTCAAAATGTTGAAAATGAACATCTCTTGTTGGTGGAATTCCATGTGTTTTTGTCACTTTATTTTTTTTTATTTTCCAAATTCACTCAAATACATATATATTAATTTTTTATAAGCAGAAAAATGTTATTTAAAATATGTTTCTTTCTCTCTGCTGTGCCAGGCTTGGTTAGGCACTAGGCACATATGAAAGGATATTTGATTATCCTAGTGTTCCAGGCAGGATCTTGGAAAACTTCTAGCCTGAGCCAGAATCGACGCTCAATGAACATCTGGCCTCATTCCTCACAGAAGCAGCAGCTGTTTCTGTGACGCTGTGTGTCTGTTAGGCACCGGCAGTAGGCTTCTTCTTAAAGTGATCACATCTTTTCTAAAATTGCTCTGGACACAACAGAACCGAACAGTATCTTAATGGTTTTGTTTCTTTGCATTCACTTTGAAGCTAAGCCCCTGAGTTTTCCTAGGGGTTCACATTTGGAATAGCCACATTTGATTTTTGGATTTTACTGGCTGTGCACCTTTGCGTTGATGTCCAAGCACCAGGGGTGAAAACTGGGACAGCCCGAAGGTCTGATTTCCAGGTAGCGGGGGGATCAGAGGAAAACCAGCCTCTCCCCTTCACCCCAACTGTGTGATCTTGGGAAGATTCCCAGACTTCACTGTGCCTCAGTTTTCTGATCTGCAAAATGGGCATCCTCTTCCTTGATCCTCTCTCCTCACAGCTGTGAGACTCAAACAAGAGCACACATCAGGAGATGCTTTACAAACTGCGAATTCCCATCTAAGAGGCGGGAAGTATTTTTGAGTGTCTCAGCTATGAAGCCTCTAACACATCAAAAACGTTGGAGTCAGAAGAAGGACAGGAAATTGAGAACCTGACAATAATCCCTTATCAGCTCCAGAAATCACATTCAATTAGCAAGCACTGCCCTATGTAAGATTAGACTCATCATACTTCATCTTATTTCATTAAATGACAAGTTCCTTTTGAGAGTGAAGATAAACCCCGTACAGCTGTCTAGACATGAAGATGGATGCTGACAAAGGGCGAGGCCAGACAGTGGGGGCCAAAGGTTCCCCTCAAGCAGTCCTTGCTTACCTGTCATGTTACAGCTGGACAGTCCCCACAATGGGCTCTTTGGGAGGCCTCTGGCAGCCCCCATCTGAACCCTGTCTCTCTTGCCACATGTTTCTGACATACAGAGACAAATAGACATATAAAACCCTGGCGAGGAAGTCACAATACTTGTGCTCTGGGCATCAAGTATCCCTGCCTTCTGGTTCCTCACTCCCCAAGGAGAGTCATAGTGGACAGTCTCTAAGCGCCTTTCTTCTCTCAAAGGCTGGGCTCTCAGCTTCTCCTAGGCCTTCCCCAGGGAATTCCTCCCTCAGGCCCCCATGGAGGCTGGAGGCCCCTTCTTGCCTCTCAGTCCTCTGCAGGGGAATGTCTTGTTTATATGGCTCATGATTCTCTCTCTCATTTTCTCTCGCCTTCATTCTCTGCCCCCCAGGAGTTCTCCCACTATCCTGTTCTCCCTGGAACCTTGGAGACGCTAGGTGAACCTTTGTGGAATGAAATGATTGATGGAACAAATAGGAGTGAGTGAGGGGGCAGCCCCCAGATAGAAAGCATGGCCCAGAGTCACATGGCCCACCCTTCGCTATAGCTGGTGAACACAAGCCCCACCCTGGCTCATACCTCGGAGAATCTTCTGGAAGCCCCAGTGGAGGAAGCGCCATCCCCCACACCTAGCCTGTGCTGGAATGGTGGATAAAGATTCAGCTTGGTACCCACAGGAAGCAGATGCGCCCATGTCCTTGAGGAGCAGGCAGCCTGCTGGGAGACAGGCAGGTGACAAGGAAACAGAACAGGGCAGCTGGGACAGGGCTCAGCAGCGCCATGGGAAACGGAAGCCAGGAGTTCAGAGACCTGGGGTGGAGGGATCTGGGAGGACCTCCCCGGGAAAGGGAGATCAGAGCGGAGGGGACTAACACTTCCAAGCAGCAAAGATGGATAAGCCAGCCAGCTGCCTGATTGACTTAGTCCTTACCAAAGGCTATTTCACAGGGAAGGAAATGGAGGCACAGGGCCACAGAGACACCTGCCCCAGGTCTTGTAACTGGTAAGTGGCATGACTGGAATTCACACCAAGGCTCCACACCTGTCCTCAGATTTCCAAAATGATCTGTCACAGGCCAGTGCCTTTAGCACTGGAGTGTGCATGGGGAGATGCCCTGGGCTGAGGGTTTTGTGGCCCTTCCTGGAAGGAGGAAGCTCCAGGCCCTCCCAGCCCCCCAGTTCCCACTGCATGAAGCAAGTCGAAGCAGAGGGCGAGGGTTTCCCTTAGTAAGCAGCATTTGGATTTGAATGCCTGCCGCCGGCATGACATCTTAATCAATCTTCCTACAGGGCTATTCACGATTCGGCTTGGTACCCACATTCCCAGGGGACCCCACAGCTGCTAGAACCCAGGCCCTGGCTGAGGCCACATCTCAGGGGACTCACTTCATTTTCTTCTGTGTCTTCTCCTGCATTTAAGTAGCCTGGCCAGACTGCCAGTGCCCGGGAGAGGGGAAACCTCCCATTTCATTGACAAACATGGCTCCTGAATGTGAGTCTGGCACGTGCAGATCGGAGACCCACATGGAATCGAACGAGCAAAATGAGTCGTGGGGCCCTGTGGAGTCGGGGCGGCGGGATCTCTTCCAAGGCCTTCACCTTGGAGAGCAGGAAACAGAGGCCCCGAAGGGTGAGGCCTGCCCAAGGAGGTGCAGATCAGACTTGCCCCGGCCCCTGCCTCCTTAACATCAACCTCCTTGTTGCCATCTCAGTTGCTTCTACTAATCATTTGAAGGAAACCTGCATTTTTCTTGACCAGCTGGCAGGCTGGGCCCTGGGCTGGACCCTGGGCTGGGGCATATGCCCTCTGTGTTTTTTCACACTCAGCTGTCCTGCTGGCTGCTGTTCTGCCCTCTTGGTCCCAGTTTCATCCATTCTCTGGCCCCAGGAGGCTGATCCCAAGGATTATGTCCCTGGCTTCCTTGGCCTCTGGCTTCCAGCTGGGCTTAGCCAATGGGAGGCACAAGGAGGAGGCTGGAGAAAGGGAGGACAGAAGGTTCTAGAACTTACTCTCCACTCCATCAGGAGTAGGTCCGGCAGAGGCCAGGCTCCTCTACGGCAGCCCCCAGTTCTAGCTCTCCCAGCCTCCAGGAGCGGCAGTGCCCTCTCCTTGCCCCTGACCCTAGGGTGGTCACTGCTTCCCATGCTTGCCACCCTGTTCACCCCTTGTCCTGTCCCTGAGCAGGACACACCCTCTGCTTCCCAGGAGTGCACAGTCAGCTGCAGAAGGAGCTCCCGGGGTGGGAGGACAGCAGCCAGGCCAGGGCTTGAGGGGACCTAGAAAGGACAGGTGGGAGGGTTTAGTGCTTTCTTCACAAATCCCAAACCCTTAGACCTTCAATGCATCCCCTGTGCTGAATGATAAAAGACATGTGTAGAAAGTAACAGTTCCTCTTCAAAGTTTCCCTTCTTGATAAATAATAAACATAAGTGTTAGAAATAATAGTTGCTTTTAAAGACTAACTTTATGCTACACATGCTCACAGGCACATAATACACTCTATGTCCTTGTACTTTAATGAAAATATCTATGCTGGACGTACTCACAGGCATGTCCCAGCTCACAGCCTCTGCCCTTCCTTATTTGGGAATGTTATTACTTTTCTAAGTCCTTTCGTAAGCAACCTCCTCTTTTCCTTTGTCTTTCTATTGCCTTTACCTATTTAGAAAAGTTTTAAACTGTTAGCCAATCAGGTTTCAGTTTAAATTGTGCGGTCTGGCTCCAGCCAATGGAGACAGGACACAGTAGCAGGGACAAACTGCATGAGGAATAAAAATTGCTTCCCTCCTTTGTTCAGATGTGCTCTTGCCATTATTCCATCTGCGATGAGCACCCTTTCTGCAGAAAGTAAACATTGCCTTGCTGAGATAATTAAATTCACGTTCAAGTGCTATTTCTTTGTGACACCGGGGAATAAGCATTTACATATAACAACGTGGGAGGTGATAACACACATGCTGCTCTTGGCCAGTACCCTTGGAGAGACCATCATCTAAATAAAGATGACAGCCATGGAAGGTCACAGGCTTGGCCTCCACCCCATCAGAGTTCCCACCAACTCATTCGTGGAACCTATTTAAGATGAAAGGTGGAATATTCTGAACAGTAATGTCTTATTTTATTCTTCTTTTTATTATTTGAACAAATAGACTCCCTCAGTCACCTCTTTCCTGCTGAGACCCCATTCATGAGATGAGGAAGCTGAGCTGCGTGACCTCCAAGAATGACCTCCCTTCCTACTGACCCCAATTTTAGTAGTTGGAGAGTTTTATATCAAGCCCCCAGTAGGGTTGCAGATTTGTTGAGAACTCAATGCCCATGGGCCTGGAAGAGGCAAATGCTCTTAGATGAGGTGGCTGATGAGAAAGGAAGTTCAGCATAGGAGGAAAAGACTACAGTTAATTGTGATGCTTGGGGCACCTTGGGGAAAAAGAACACAGCCTCCAGAAACACCCCTGGCAACCAGGCGACCTGTCCACGCAGCCACGCGCAGGATGCAAGCTCAAGCAAGAGATGGGAAAACAGTCCCCAAGAGGCTAGGGAGCCCCTTCAAATCATCGACTGGTGAGAGGCAGAGGCAGCTCCTGCACTGCAGCCCTGAGGGCCTCCCACACTCACAACCCTTCCTTTTGCTGCCTCTGAGGTCCTTTTCATCCCCACTGGAGCCCTCGATGTGGATTCACCCAGGCTGCAGCCTAACACTCCTCCAAGTCCTGGAGATGGAAGAAAACCCCAGGATACCAGCTGGATCGTCCCCCTGGGAGCCCCTGACAAAATTGGGACTGCTTTATCTGCTTTCAGTTTCAAAAAACTAAACTTAGAAAATCTAAAAGTGGGAGCTGTCAGCCCAGCCCCCAGGGTCTCTGCCAGCCAGCTGAGCCTCTGCAGGAGATCAGATGCATCCAGATGCAGGCACCTCTTCCAGGTGCCCCTCACTTCCAGGAGGGTCTGTCCCCTATGTGCGCCCACAGGATTGTGTCAGTACCTCTACCTCCATGGTCAATTTGGGACGAATCCACTTATGTACCTGTTTTTCTCTCCCACAGGTCTGTGACCACCCATGGGGTTGGGGACACTTCTCTCTGTGACCCCAGCAAGAGGCACAAAGCAGGCAGTTAGTAAATGCTGGGGACCGACAGAGCGAGGGTCACATAGCATGTAAGCTTTGCAAGTGCGAAAATTCAATTAACTGAGGAACTGAAGAGGGAGCGACGGGAAGTGCTGCTAGAAGGAGTCTTTCAGCGGATAAGTGATGAAAGAATGATATTATAGGACACCTTGAATTCATAACTAATGAGTTCATGATCTAGGTATTGGGCAATAGGGATGCTAACATCACAGAAAGAGAGACAGCCAGGGCCGGGCATGGTGGCTCATGCCTGTAATCCCCACACTTTGGGAGGTCAAGGCGGATGTGTCACTTGAGGTCAGGAGATCAAAACCAGCCTGACCAACATGGTGAAACCCTACTTCCACTGAAAATACAAAAGACCGGGCGCAGTGGCTCACGCCTGTAATCCCAGTGCTTTGGGAGGCTGAGGCAGGCAGATCATGAGGTCAGGAGATCGAGACAATCCTGGCCAACATGGTGAAATCCCATCTCTACTAAAATACAAAAAATTAGCTGGGTGTGGTGCCATGCACCTGTAATCCCAGCTACCCGGGAGGCTGAGGCAGGGGAATAGCTTGAACCGGGAGGCAGAGGTTGCAGTGAGCTGAGATTGTGCCACTGCACTCCAGCCTGGCGACAAAGCAAGACGCCATCTCAGAAAATAGAAAAAACAATTTGCCAGGCGTGGTGGTGGGCACCTGTAATCCCAGATACTCGGGAGGCTAGGCAGGAGAGTCACTTGAACCCAGGAGGCAGAGGTTGCAGTGAACTGAGATTGCACCATTGCACTCCAGCCTGGGCAACAGAGTGAGACTCCATTTCCCCCACCCCCAAAAAAAAGAAAAGAAAAAGAAAGAAAGAGAGAAAGAGAGACGGCCAGACATGTGCCCCTGATGGAAGAACTTAACACCACCTTTAAAGGAGTCTTGAAAATAAAACCATTGACCATGGATAAAATCAAAGCTCTAGAGCCAATGGCCAATTTAAGGACAGACAACGGAGGGGAGAGCACAGCAAACACCACCGCAGGGACACAGCAGCAAGACCCCCGCCTTGTGCACATGAAAAACTGTAGCACAGTGACCTGATTTCCTCAACAGCATGTTGCAAGAAAATAAAAAGAGAAGGAGGCAGAAGCTATAGATGAAAAGACTTTAAAGACATACCACCAGTGTTCACAGATACATGAAGGAACAAACAAGATGTGCTTCTTCCAGACAAGGGAAGATTATTCACCCTCAAAAGAAGGAAATTCCGGCCCATGCTCCAACATGGATGAACCTCAAAGACACTATCCTCAGTGAAACAAGCCAGTTGCTCACAAAAGGACAAATATTGTGTGATTCCATTCAGATCAGGTCCCTAGAGTAGCTGGACTCATAGAGACAGAAAGTGGATTGGGGGTCGTCAGGAGCTGGGGGAGATGAGAATGAGGAGTTAGTGTTTAATGGGAACAGAGTTTCAGTTTGGGAAGATGAGAAGGGTTCTGTGGTGGATGGTGGTGATGGTTGAACAACAATGCAAATAAATGTATTTAAAGGTTAAAATGGGATGTAAATAAATGTACTTGAAGGTTAAAATGGGCCGGGCTAGTGGCTCACGCCTGTAATCCCAGCACTTTGGGAGGCCAAGGCGGGTGGATCATCTGAGGTCAGGAGTTTGAGACTAGCCTGGTCAACATGAAACCCCCTCTCTACTAAAAATACGAAACAACTAGCCGGGCGTGGTGGTGGGTGCCTGTAATCCCAGCTACTCCAGAGGCTGAGGCAAGAGAATCATTTGAACCTGGGAGGCGGAGGTTGCAGTGAACCAAGATCGCACCATTGCACTCCAGCCTGGGCAACAAGAGTGAAACTCCATCTCAAAAAAAAAAAGGTTAAAATGTAAATTTTATAGGTTGGTGCAAAAGTTGGCACAAAAAATTGTATAGGTTGGTGCTACTTTTAAACAGCAAAAACTGCAATTATTTTTGTACCAACCTATTCGTTCTGTATATTTTGTCACAGAGAAAGACAAGCGCAGTGTGAAGACCTTATTTACATTCTGATTCAAACAAACTGCAAATAGTTTTGTAAACTATGAATATGACAGGCCACTTAGAAATTTGAACACTGATTGGATATTTGATGAAGTGAAGGAGTCGTCATTTGTTTGAGGTGTGACAGTGGTATCATGACTATTTAAAATATGAATTAAATGATATGATACCTAGCATTACTTCAAAATAACATGAGTGGAGAGAAGGGGGTGGTGTAGAGATGAAACAAGATTGTTCTTGAATTGGTCATTGTCGACGTTGCTGATGACTATGTGAGGTTCCTTTATTATTCTGTGTACTTTTGTAAAGGTTTGAAATTTTTCAAAACAAAATATTTTCAAAAATGGGGCTGAATCTGTTCTTTTACTCGCTGAGTTCTCCTGGGCAAGCTACTTCACCTCTCTCCTGCCTTCCTTCTTCAACCAGTTTTCCACTCAGAATGGCACTTCCTCCAGGACGCCTTGACTGACAACATCCAACAGAAAAGGTCACCCTCCTTGTTTCCTACCCACTGTCTCCACCCCCTGTTTTTCTCCCCTCACAACATCCATCAGGACTTGAAATTATACAATATATATGAACCTGTGTGTAGCCTTTCTCTTCTGAATCCTTCATAGGATGCAGCTATGACTTGTTCACAGCTGAATCCCATTTCATAGCTAAATCCCATACACCAAGAAGCAGGACTGCACATAGGAGATGATCAGCAAGCATTGATCATGGGAGTGAATGAATGAATGAATGAATGGGTGGATGAGTGAATGAATGAATCACTCACGGCATTAAGGCAGTGACAAGAGTCCCTCCAGGTCAGCATAAGCATGAGTGAGACAAGGTGCTCAGCCCACAACGCCGAACAGAGTAGAGGCTCATGGCCACAATGTCATCCCCAAAGCAGCACATGCTTTCCTTGCCTGGTTTTCATGGACCCACAGCTCCTGGCTGGATGGCTGGCTGTCTTCTGGACCAGAACTAGAGTCCCATTGAGAGTCCCCTCATTCTATCTCACTCCTCCCAAACCTGCCAACTGAAATTTTCTCTATGCCATGAGCATCCTCTTTACAAACTACAAAAGGTAGTTTTCTGTACAAGGTTGAGAGACTATCAGTCATTCACAACTTAGTGCGAAATAGGTAAACCAAGTGACTTTTCTCATAACAATATAGTAAAGCCACCTGCACTGAGGGAATCATTGCGGGGGTGGGTATCACATGATTGTGAAGCAAGAGAGACTCTGAAATGAGAAACTGAGGCTCAGAGAGGTTATGTCACCTTAGATCTCAAAGCTAGTTAATGACAGATCTGGTACTGGTATCCCAGCCTGTCTCATTTCAAGTTGTTGATTACCCTGCAAACCAACACTCGGAGAATCACCTTCATGAACTAAGAAATGCAAATGTGAAGCTGAGAAAGGAAGTCACTTCATCTATGAGGTGAAATTTATGGCCCTAATAATAACGGCACAGATAAAATTCCATAATAAATGGTCCAAGACAGACGGTATGAAATAAATAACAGTCCTTCCAACAGAATAATTAAATTTCAAAGCTGAAGACAGTCTAAAGTCTCCCTGCACTACTGCCCTCCGCACTTCCTGTTTCTTCTCCATTCCTTCCTATAATGCGTTCGCTCTCTGTCCAACCTACCTTCTCGCTAATCCAGACCTCTTCCCCAACCCCAGCGAAACCCGGGCTCTCTCCTCCTTCAGCAGCAGGTGGCAATGTGGCAATGTGCAAGGGGAGCTGGGTTCCAATCCCTCTTCTCTGCTCTTCCCTGAACCATTGCCTTCCTACCCCCTCTACTCCCAAAGCAAAAATAAAAAGGATGATAATATTTTCTCATCTAAGAGAACTTGCACGGAGACAGTGAGATATAATAAAATATGTGCTTGGAAGTGCCATTCAAATAAAATGAAGCAATGACTTCATGGAGTCATTCAACAAGCATGTTTGGAACCCTGGGAGGAGGCAGGCACTGTTCTAGGCACCAGGGATGGGGCTGCCAACGAACCAGGGTCAGGAGTCCTAAGAGGCAGCTGGATCCTGGGTGGAGGCGACAAGACCTGCTGATGGAGGGGACCTGAAGATAGATGGATAGATGATTGATTGATTGATTGATTGATTGATAGATAGAGGAAGAGGAGATAAAAGAAGTTAAGCCACTTTTCAGCTTTCTTTGCTCTACTGATTTTGCACAGAAAGCCAATGAGAAGCCAGCTGAACTGTACCCCAGAATCCTGGAAGGGCTGGCTGTGGGGACAGCAGGTGCCTCCAGAGCGAGGGAACAGGGTGAAATGCGTGAGCACTGGCTGGCCTCTCCTCAGAAGCAGCAGGGCTGGTCTCTGGCTCTGGGTGGCACAGTCAAGGGACCACCGCTCCCCACCTGGCTGCGGGTGGACAGGTAGAAGGTCCTTGGCTGGGGACCTCCATCCACTCCATCCACTCCATCCACCCCTTCCCTCACCACTTCCCTACCTTAAGGGAACTTGCAGGGAGATATTCCAAACTGCCTAAAAGGTCAAGTGCTAAAGAAATAAACTGGCTGGCTACTTTGAGGACTCCATCGTTCTTTTTGGGACATCTCTGTTTAGATCCTCAGGGAGAAGCCAGAAGTAAAGCCAGGTTTCCAGAAGAGGAAGGAGCGCGCTCAGAGAGGCCCTGGACATGCACAGTTACTGGCACCGGGCACTCCCGCCTCCAAGAACAACTTGTTTTGGCACCAGCTGTGTGCATCCACCCCTGACTCCACTTTAATTCCCTATCGTAAGTTTTAGTTTTGCCTGGAAATATTTTATGCCCTTGTGAAGATATTCAAGGAAGAGCCAAAGGGAGCCGAAAGCTGCTGGGAGCCTCCTCTGTGATGAGCACTGTTCTCAGGTGGCTGCTTCTGGTCTTGACCCCTGTCCTGCATGGGGTGTGCTAGGTCTGCTGTGAGAGGCTGGAGGCTGGATGCTGTCAGTTCTTCCTCCTCCTGCCGTAGCAGAGGAGTGTGAGTCCCCACCCCACTGATGTTCACACTACTTCCCGGGGCATGGGCGGGCCTGAATCCCAGTCCTCTGCCTGAAGCAAAGCCTCCAAGCTGAGCCCAGCCTGGTCAGCCGAACCCTAGCCAAGCTGTAGACCGGAGAGTAAGAAAAAATGGTTGGGAGTCACTGAGTTTGGGCTGGTTTGCTACACAGCAATATTGCGGCTACAGTTGACTTACACAGAGAGGTTAAATGACTCACCTAGAGACACACAGCTATGAAGCAGCAGCTCCACAATCATCCCCACTGCCCTGGGTCCTTGTACCAACTGGCCTCAAGCTGGGCATGGGTGGAGTCACAGTAACTTCCTAAAGGAGGACCCAGGATGCAGGTGCTGGGACTATTTGGGGACAAAAGGCAGGACTCAGTGACAGCAGTATCCTAATCCCACCAGTGAGCCGAGAGCACTGTCCCATCATCCCACAGCAGGACTGTTCGCAGGCCAGGTCCTGGGAGAGTGCCAGCCTCCTGAGTCTGGCAGGAGGCACCTGGGGGCAGGTCCAGCCCGCCTGGCACTATACAAGCTGGAGGGCCCTTCCAGAAAGCCTCGGGGACTCCAAGACCTGCCCACCCCAGGCTGTTGACTCAGCACTGCTAGGTCTGAGTCAGCAAAAAACACTGTGCTGGGCCACACAGTGCCTTTGTGCAGAATTGCAAAAAGATGTCTGCTCCAGGTGGACATAGGTGGCAGGGCTTGGCCAGGATGACTGAGGCAGACTCTGTAGGAACTTAAAAAAGGCACTGCTTCCTCCAGTCAGGCACAGCCCAAGGAGAGAGTATGGCTGGATTTCAGCCCCTCCTGCCCTTGGACCAAGTGCCTTGCTTAGGACACAACCTGAACAACCAGATGCAGTAGCTCTGGAAGAGCGGGGTCGATGCCTTTTGGCTCCTGCTGCCTGACAGTGAGCCCCACCCAGCAGTCAAGCTAAGAGCTGGCTCTGTCTCCCCGGCTCCCAGGACAGCAGCAGCACACAGTAGGCCCAGAGCAGTCAGTGTGTGTGCCATGGATGGACTATCAGTGACAATGGGGACTGGCTACTCTAGGATCCTGTCTGCAGCGTCCCCTTGTGTGTGTCAGGCTGGGGGTGGGGTATTGATCTGGGGTCTGGTCCAGTGTCCAGCAAACACCAGGAACCCAGCCCCGGGGCTGGGCATGGGGAAGCAGCAGCAGCTGGGAGCCCAGTTCCCCCCACCCCTGCCCTCAGCCCTGCACCTGCTGCCCGATACTAAATTACTCTCGGCCACTCAGACAGAGCCATGGCTCGAGGGCCCCAGGGAACAATGGGCTGAGGTTCTGTAGCAGAGGAGGGAGTTGATACGTGTTGGGAGGGAAAGGAGAGGAGAAAAGATGCGCTGGGAGGATGGGGGAGGGGCATCAGCTCCAGGCAGCAAAGCTGACCTCCACTCTCACCTAGACTTCCCTGGGCAGGCAATGCATGGAGAGGAGAGGGCTCTGGAGCGTCACATGCCAGCCTGTATTCGATTCGTTCATTTTAAAAAGGGTCAGATCAAGTAAAAGGTACTGGCCCAAGCAGCAGGGATGCAAATTCTTCCGGATAAACAAACGTGGACGTAGGGAACAGAAGATGCCCAGATCAGCCCACCTCCAGAAGGCCCAGACAAAACAACCCTCAAATCCAAGGGAAAGGCTGTTCCAGAAAAGACGGACCAGTGGAACGGACCAGAGATGCTGGCTGGGAGAGACCCGAGAGAAGCCTTAGCAGCCACAGACGTTGAACTCCTGTTACTTTCAGGATTAAAGCTGAGAAGGAAACTTCTGGACAGGCTCGTTACAACCCCTGCAGACCTCCGCTGACCTGCCCTGTGCACAGGCCCGAAGCAGCAGCCTTGCTTCCCTCTGACCCCTGCTGTCTTCCTCCTGAGCTCTTCAGCTGTGAGCGTGTCTCCCTCTGAGCACCCGCCCCTACCTCTCCTTCCCACCCGCACCTTAAGTGATTTGTTTTCATTCTGTTTTTTAAAAATGACACGCATGGAGATAAAGCAGTGGCGGCACCTCCGTAGCTCTACACATGTCACAGGGCCCCCCATTGAGCGCTTCACAGATGCTAACTCACTCACGCCTCACCACCGCCCTTGGAGGCAGGCATCCCCATTTTACAGACGAGATCACCGAGGCAGGGAGAGGCAGGGTAAGGGGAAGAGCTGGGATGCAAAGCCAGGCGGGGGTGTGTGCTTGGCTTCTGGGTCACCTGCCTCCAGCATTACAGGGAAAGGACGAGGGATGGTCACACACCTGGGCTGTAAATGCCACCGCCGGGCACTGGCCACATGATACCTTTCAAGGTTCCATGAGATAAGATGATGTCACAGGGCTGTAATTTCCATTTTCCCAAGAGGAAGCCAGGCCTGAAGGGGCCTGGGCAGAGGGTCCACAGCTGCTGCGTGGTGGATGGGGATAGGAACTCAGGACCATATCAGCCTTCCTGGCTCAGCCCAAAGGCCACTTCTCAGCCTCTCACCAGCCTCCAAACTGCCCAGTGCTCTGTCAGTCATCTCCGGCAGCCAGATCCCAGTCTCCCAGCTGAGATCACTTCTGCCTGTGAGCACCTGCAGATGGAAACGCAGCTGACCCCTCCGGTGGAGGCAGGAAGCAAACACCTGCTTGCTAACTCCCATCTCCCCTACTCAGAAGCACCCCTGTCAGCGCAGGGCCCTGTCTGTGATGCTAAATGGAATCCACACATCACAGGTGGGTGCTGGCAGGGTTGGGGGCCCCAGGCACCCCCAAGCTCTGCAAGTAGATTCAAAAAACGCTACAACTTCAAAGAGAGGTGAGGAGTCAAGTTTGGTCAAGGCCAGCAAAATGACAAACGTTAACCTCCTCTGACCCAGGATTCCCTCTTAGCAATTTACCCACAGATACACAGTCATGCATATAACCGCGGGGATAGGTTGTGAGAAGTGTGTGGTTAAGTGATTTCCTCATTGTGGGAACATCAGAGAGGGTCACACAGTAGGATCACAAAAAAGGCAATGTCTTCCTTCTGGAACCTTCCACTCCAGGATTACAGAAAGCCATGTATCTCCTACCACCATTTCCTACCCCAACCCCACCTGGGCTTTTGCTCATGATTTCTCCTAGCTTGGAGGCCTCCTCTCCCAGGCTGATCCCTACTCATCTTCAGGGCTCAACTCAGAGGACACTTCCTTCAGGAAGCGCTCCCTGACTGCTCATTGGTCAGCCGCCCACTCCATGGCCCCTGGGCCTTGTGTTGTCCCTGTTCATGTCACTCTGTCAGAGCAAACTCTAGAGGACAGGAACCTGGAGTGAGACTCCTGTGATTAGATCCCAGGCCTTCACCTGTCCTGACAAGTGCTCAGAGAAGCATCTGCTGAGTAGAACTCCTTTGCCGCTCGAGCAGAAGTCCCCCCAGGAGCACAGGCAAATGAGCCAGGCAGCAGGGATGGACCTTGCACTAATGCTTCTGCCGCTTGGCCTCAGGCCACGCCAACCCTCTACTCTGATTTGCTTAAAAGCCAAGGTGGGGCCCCTTTGTGCAGTGGGGGAGGGGTGCATTTACCTTGCAGGGTTTAGGACTCCGCCTCCAGGGAAGTTCACCATTGTTTGCTGACAGTCCGTGTGACAAATTGTTTTCTGCTGCAGAGCCAGACTGGATGTCTGGCTGGTCTCCAGAGGCCTCAAGGTCACTCGTAGAGTCATTGCCTGCCGTGGGGCAGCCTGAGACCAGCTCTTGTGTGCCAAGTTCCTGCCTGAACCCGCTGGGTCGCCAGAGCAGGTCCTGCCCTGGAGCATCTGATGGGTGGCAAGGAGTCACTGTGTGCCCTTCCAGGAGCTGGGGTCTACAGACCAGGCAAGGGGAATGCAGGAGTCCGCCATCCTGCACTGTAAAAGTGTCCCAGGGAGCCACGGCACAAAGCTTGAGCCGACCCAAAGTGCTAGATAGACCCAGATGGGAATTGACGGCCTGAGAGAATAAGTAGCTTCTGCCTTGGAAACATGATTTATTAGGGAATCGTTGGGTTCAGCTGCAAAGGTCATCTTGGCTTGCTTTAATGGATTTCCTGGGTTGCCTTTCTGCCCAGGCCCAGCACGTGGGCGCAGCAGGGGGAGCATGAAGTGACAGGACGCCGGACGTCTGAGCTCCTGGGAGTCCTGGAGACCAGATGTGGTGGCACCACGCTGCATCTCGCTGGCTCAGCAAGGGCTCAGCTGGCTGTCCTCAACTGTACCGGGTTTCTGTCCTCTCTCCGTCATGTTCCTGATGCTCAAAGCTAATGACGTCCCAAAATACAGAGGGAGGTAGAAGGCAGATCACCAAACCAGTGCTGCAGGTCACTTCCTACTTGGAAATTGTAGGGAAGCCCCGGGGTGGTTGAACCGACAAAGGGATCACCGCAGTGGTTTTCAATCTGGGGATTCCTTGAGGGGTGGTAACAGGGCCACAGGGTCTCCAGGGGGGTCCCTGAAAACCTAGGTGGACAGCATCATCTTTACTTCTTCCCCAGCAGCATCTAGTCAGACACTCGCACAGCAGTCACTAAACGCATATTGAATAAATAAACAGACAGATCTCTGGGTAAATCAATCCAGGAATACATGGATGAATGTGTTAACCCATCAGAAAACCCCATAAACGAATTTAAAGGGTGGAACTCGATGTGCTGAGGCTGCCTTTCTTACGTCTCAATGGCTCCCCAATTTTCCTCAAAATAAAACCCACTAGTTTCTATAATTGTACAACATAAGTCACATGAGATGTTAACATCAAGGGAAGCCTGGGGAGGAGCCAGTGGGAACTTCGTGTAATTTTCACTTCAAAACAAAAAGCTAACCCATGTTAAAATAAATCTACGCACTTTGACACTTCCTGGGGAGCCCTCAGTTCCTTGTCATTGTCCTTGTTTGTCCTTCCAGGAAGGGACAGCCACTTCCAGGAGGGGACAGAATTGGAGAGGTAGTGGCTTTGGCCTTTTCCTTAAGCCCCTCCTCAGCCCCTTCCCAAAGAGAGAGGTGGCATCTCTGGTGAGTGAGCCCGGGTCAGGGTCTGGTGTGTGTCGTCCAAGCCCCCTGGACTCTCTTTATGGGGGGCTGCCCTCAGGATGGAAGTGCTCTTCTCCTGGGTTACCCACCTGATTCAGGGCATGAGTCTTTGTTCTTGGGGGAAGGAAGGGGTGCTGGATGGGAACGAGGCAGTGACTGCTTGTAGCTGGCTTGAGAAGCGCATGCTTTGCCCACTTCCCCTCCCGGGGCACATCCGCAGTTCAGTTTTATGCCTCAGGGCCTTTGCACATGCGTTCCCTCATATGGCAGCGCCCTTCCCACCTCACCCACAGGACGCTGCTCAGCCATTCCTTTGTGGCTGACTTCCAATTCTCCCAAGCCAAGTAGAACTGACCCTTGCCTTCATCCTGTCGCTCAGGGCACAGGTGACACTTGTGTGCATGCTGATTTACTCACAGGAGTATCTCTCCCATTGTGCTGTGAGGTCCCCAGCACTGGGATCAACGTTGACTCATCTCTTCTCCTACATACCACATTGCCTGGCATCCAGTGGATAACGATAGACATTTTTGGAGTGAATGGACTGATTAGAAAGTTCTGGTTAGTTTTAATGTTTTTAAATGTAAAATATGTAATGATTTAAGTTAGGGATTTCACTTAGTAGACAAAAAAATCCTTTAAAACATGAGAAGGACCCCAGGGGCAGAAAATTCTCCATGGCCGATCATGTTCAGAGCTGTGAGATCCGTCCTGGGCTCTCGGCCTCAGCATTGGCGAACCTCGGGCTGTAATTCTTTGCCGTAGGAGGCTGGCCTGGGTATTGTAGGATGTTTCATAGCATCCCTGGCCTCTACCCACCAGATGCCAGTAGCAGCGTCCCAGCTGTGACAACCCAAAATGTCTCCAGACATGGCCAGATTTTCCCTGGGGGCTAAAACAGCGCCCAGTTGAGAACCTCTGGGCCAATCATCCAATAGGCTTTGGTACAGTAAATATTTCCTCTGCTGCCTCGACATTGCCAAAGCCAAACTCCTCAGAATTTGCCAGGCACAGGCCAGCATTTCTTTCAGGCTCTGACATTGAACACAAAATTCCCAAGCCGAAGGCAAAACCACTGGCCACTAAATGAGGACTTTGATTGCTACCAATTTCTTAAAGCACTCTCTGAAGGTTCCGCTTCAAATATTTATGGAGTCTATGAAATGGCTCCGGAGAATGAGTGGCCCTATTACATTTATAACTCCAGCGGTGATTTATGGACCTGGGAATTGCTGCAAATGCTTTGTCTAAGCTCTTGGTGAAAAGCCAGGATCCTCGCTGGGCTCAGGAGCTCGGAGGGTGCTGGGACGTTGTCGGCTTGGAGGGCAGGACAGGGCATTCCGCCTTTTTCTTGCAGACGTTGTGCGGAGAGTCCTGGTTCCACAGTGACCGCTGCCAGGCACGTTCCAGGATCAAGCGTGGACACCAAGGACAGAGGGAGCTGCGGGCAAGAGGACAGTGAAATGGTCTCTGCATCCAAATGTTTGTAAAAGCCCCTCCGTTCACACATTTAATCAAAGGAAGAGACGACAAGGATAGCTAACAGTTACGGGGCATTTTCTGTACCTGGCACCAAATACTCTTCACACATTGGCTCACTTCCTTTGGTGACAGTTCAATGAGACACACGCTATCATTACTGTGCTCTGGGTCAGAAAATGAGATTGGGGCAGCGTGAGACTCCCCCTCCACGTCATGCGGCAGGTGCCTGACAATACAGTCAAGAGTCCTGTAGAGTGGATGTCCTCTATAAATTTTCTATTTCCCAGTGACAAGAGAAAGTGACCTTCCCTTGAAAGAGGAACTAATGTCTTGCTGGTTGCAAACCTCATGCCCAGCATGTCTCAGGGCTTTCCCCAAATGTGTCATCTTACTTGCCTTCATTAGTTCCCCCAACAAGCTATCATCAGGCCCACTTTAGAGATGAAAACCCACTTAACAGTTTAAGAGATTCTAAATGCCTTCACTAAATGTATTAGCTCTGAAGTGGCTGGCTCAGAATTCAAAGCTAAGCCCATCTGATTTCAAATCTCTGCTCTTTCTACATCTCCTTTCCAGTCACTATTGTACCTGCGATCCCGTCACAACCAGCATCTCACACCTCTCAGGCACCTTTCCTGCAAATGACAGGAAGGACCGCCTCACCAGGTAACATGTGAGTCCTGCTAATGCCTCTTCTCCTTCCTCTAAAAGGTATGTCAGGTGTGTCTGTGCCTTGCCAGACAGATCTGCAGAATGGAGCCAAATTCTCCACCAGTCCCAGGAGACAAGAGCAGCCGCAGGTTTGCAATGTGCAGGGCCTTCTGCCTTGCCGGTGGAAGACGCTGAAGAAGAGGCTAGACAGCAGAGGCAGGGAATCGGCGATCACAATGTGGCAAGCCTGACCTTGTCCCTGCCCTCAAAGCACTTCCAATCCAGTGTGACAGGCAGACACATAAACTAGATATTATGCTGCAGTGTTCAAGCCCAAAGAGAGACCCACAGGTGCTGACGAAGGCTCCAGGACAGAAGTGAAGATTGCACACTGAAGATCTGGGAAGGTCTCATGGAGGTAGTGTCTGAGCTCGGCTTTTGGGGAGGAGCAGGATTCTGTTATGTGTTTAAAACGCAAGGTCATTCTGGGCTGACTAATGTGTGCATAGAGTCTGGACTCCATCTTATAATAATAATAATAATGATAGTCGGCCTGGCTCATGCCTGTAATCCCGGCACTTTGGGAGGCTGAGGTGGGTGGCTCACCTGAGGTCAGGAGTTCGAGACCACCCTGGTCAACATGGTAAAACCCTGTCTCTACTAAAAATACAAAAATTAGCTGGGTGTGGTGGTGCACGCCTGTAATCTCAGCTACTCAAAAGGCTGAGGCAGGAGAACCGCTCAAAGCTGGGAGGCAGAGGTTGCAGTGAGCCGAGATCGTGCCTCTGCACTCCAGCCTGGGCAACAGAGGGAGAATCCATCTCAAAATAATAATAATAATGATGATGATGATGATAGTTTAAGCAATATGAAACTACTGTTTTTGAGGGAAAGAGTAGTATAATATTGGCAATTTCCTAGGGTTCGATCTACAACAGTGAAAATTGACTGAGTTCTTACGATGTATCCTTCCAAGTGCTTTCCAGGTATTGATTCATTGCATCTTTACAAAATACCAAGGAGATAAGTGCTATTATTATTATCCCACCATACAGATGAAGCAACAGAAGCCCAGAGAGGTGAAGTGGCCCAAGGCCACACAGCTAATAGGAGCCTGCTACAAGATTTGAACTCAGGCCATATGGCTCTCAAGCCTGCATGATCCCCCACCACAGGAACAGCTGAACCCTGGGATGCAGTGTTGGATCTTCAGTGGGTGAGTGATGGGATGAGGCCAATGTTACAGAGGGTTAAACATTTCCTCATTCACTCAAGATTTGTCAGCCTTTTCAGGACATGTCTGTGTACTCTTAAGCTCTCTTCTCCTTTTTGCGCTAAGCTCAACCATACAGTAACAGAATTGTGTGACGTGACAAATTTAGTTACTGCCCTTCAAAACTCCATGCCTCATTTTCCTTGTAGATCACGAATCTCCTGGTGTCATTATTTAACAAGTTTGTTTTCAGCATGGGAAGCTCTTCCCCAAAACCAGCCCAGATACGTGGCTTGCCGTCTGTTTTTGCCCAAGGCAAGGAGCTGTGTTCCCAGATGCTCATGATGACTGGACAGAACCAAGACTGCAGCGAAAATGGAGTGCTGGGAACCAGGAGCAGGTGCCGTGCGCCTTCCAGAGAAACAGCCTGATGTCCCCTGTCTCTGGCTAACTACTCACCCAACAAGTGCTCCTGAAGGCCTCCTGTGGGCCAGGTACCGTGCAAAGCACGGGGAAAACGTTTAAATTGACATTCTGCCATCTTGCTACAAAGAAACAGAAGTCCCCTATGGACTTGAAATTATTTCTAACAGAGGAAATCCTCCAACAGAGGAAATCATTTCAAGTCCACAGCATTTCCAGTCCAGTGGGATTCTGTGTTTGTGGCGATGACTTTGAAGAAAGCTGAAGAACACCTGACAAACTTGGAACCATAAGGGTATTAAGATGCGTTTTTGGTTTATCCTTTCATGCAACATGTTACTTCACCTCTTTCCTCAGAAGCTTTGCTACAGGTTTCTGGCCAGTATCACCGAGAGCGGACACTGGAGAGTTTGTTCTCACACTGAGATCCAGATTGGAACTTTGAGGGAGGGAGGAGGGGACTGTTCCTCTCCCCCAACCCCGCCCCATCCAGGCCATGCACCATCTGGCCACGTAACGATCAGAGGGTCAGCTCCAGAACAAGGCGCCCTGGGTTGGGAGCCCGGCCCAGCCGCTTATGAGCTGGGTGGACTTTGCCCCTCTGTGCCTCACCTTTTCTCACAGGTAAAGTGGAGCTGATGCTGATATCTGTTTGGTGAGCCCTTTGTGGGACTGTCTGAGCCAATGCCGGCACAGTAAGATTTGGGTGTGCTTTCTGTTTCGCTGCTGTTGCTATCACTGTCGTCATTATCCTCTTCTCGTCTCCTCTCTACCTCCTCATACTTCATGCTCCAGCGATGTTGCTTGCCATGCCTCCAAATGCCTCATGGGCACTCACCCTCCCATCTCTTTGCAAGTGTTCCCTTCACCTAAAATGTTTTCTTCTTTTTTTCTTCTTCTTTCTTTCTTTCCTTCCTTTCTTTCTTTTCTTTTTCTTTCTTTCTTTCTGTTTCTTTCTCTCTCTTTCCTTCTTTCTTTTCTTTTCTTTCTTTCTCTTTCTTTCCTTCTTTCTCCTTCCTTTCCTTCCTTTCCTTCCTTTCCTTCCTTTCCTTCCTTCCTTCCTTCCTTCCTTCTTTCCTTTCTTTCTTTTTGAGATGTAGTCTCGCTCTGTTGCCCAGGCTGGAGCGCAGTGACACAATCTTGACTCACTACAACACTGGCCTCCAGGGTTCAAGCAATTCTCCTGTCTCAGCCTCCCAAGTAGCTGAGACTACAGGCATGCACCACCATGCCCAGCTAATTTTTGTATTTTTAGTAGAGACGGGGTTTCACCATGTTGGCCAGCTAGCCTTAAACTCCTGACCTCAAGTGACCCACCTACTTCGGCCCTTCAAAGTGCTGGGATTACAGGCGTGAGCCACTGCGCCCAGGCTGCCTAGAATATCTTCTACCTGCTGCCGATAAGGTAGACCAAAATAAGAAATCAGAGGTAATTAACCTAGGAATGATCAAGACTTTTTTTTTATTCCTAGAAAAGAAGTCATTTAAAATGAAAGTTACCAGTCAGAAAAAAAAGTTTAAGGTCAATAACAATAGCTATCATATTTTTTGAATACCTCCCCTATTTTTGATTCCAGGAACTGTAATAAATACTTCATATGCATGATTTCACTGAATTGTCCCAACAAGCCTGAGAGGTAAATATTATTGTCTGTTTCATCTTTTAGATGAAACAAATTAATGTAATCATGCAGGCAGGAAAGAAGCCATAGGGATAAAAGAAGGGAGAAAAAATACAATCGGCTGAAATAAAATAAGAGCAGTTTTCCTTCTGAGTAATGGCTGCTTTCTGTTTTTTTTTTTCTGTGAGCACCTCTGATGTGCCAGGCACACACTCAGCTCTGCCTGCCTGATTTCTCCTCCTAACAGTAACAGGCAGGCAGCCGCATTTCACAGCTGAGAGTTACCTGCAGGCAGAGGAAGTACTTGCCCAATATCACACGGAACTAAAAAGGGGTAGGGACTGGGACTTGAATTCAGATTTGCCAGACCCCAAAGCTCATAAGTAAAATAAGTTTTCTCTGGGAAGACAGAGGGGAGTGCTGCTCTGGCAATGACTGATTAGGATCTTCGGGACCAAACCTGCAGTAAGTGCAACTAGAAAAGGTAGGGGGACTGTAACAAAACATTTGTCTGGAGGCATCTGAGAGCTACCAAGGATATGAGGACTTGGGGGACCAAAATTGAAAACAAAAGAGAAGCCAAGAAAAGCGAGCAGGTCGCTTGAGGATGTATTTCCCCTCGAGGTGAAGGCAGGGTCTGTGCAGGAAAGAGCCAACTGAGAAGGTGAAAAGCTAAGGAGAGCTCTGAGCAGCCTCCTGGGTCCGACAGGGGAAAGGGCTCTGAAATACTCGACAGGCTTTTATGCCCTAGGAGTGAGCGTGAACCAGAAACACAGCAGACCTCCTGAGCACTGGAACTCCTCGATGACTCAGCGCTGAGGTGAGAAAGATGATCTGCTCTGACCAGAACAAAGGAAGTCCTCCGTGGATGGAGATACTGTCAGACCTCACATTGTATCATCAGTGTTCCATATATGATGTCCAGCATCCACTAAAAGTCACCAGACAGCTGGGAGCGGTGGCTCACGCCTGTAATCCCAGCACTTTGGGAGGCCAAGGTGGGCAGATCAGGAGGTCAGGAGTTCGAGACCAGCCTGGCCAACAGAGTGAAACCTCATCTCTACTAAAAATACAAAAATTAGCTGGGCGCGGTGGTGGGCACCTGTAATCCCCAGATACTTGGGAGGCTGAGGCAGGAGAATTGCTTGAAACCAGGAGGAAGAGCCTGCAGTGAGCCGAGATCGTGCCACTGCACTCCAGCCTGGGCAACAGAGCAAGACTCCTCAAAAAAAAAGAAAAAAAAAAAGTCACCAGACCTAGGACACATGATTTGAGCAGAAACAAACATTAAAATTAGATCATAGAAAGAGACTGAGGGTGAAACCTGGGGGCGCTGTTGGGGAGTGGGTCGTGCTCTATTTCTTGACTTGGTGGTGTTTTTCCAGGTGTATATTGCTTGGATAATTTGCTAAGCTGTAAATGTGTTGTACTTTCAATAACAAAGTTCATTTACGAAATGAGGTGACAGGTGCCTTCTCACCTTCAGGGAATCCAGTCGGGCTGTCTGTGCTGGCCACTCCGGCTCGGGAACAGGCCAGGACTCTGAAGACGATGAGCTTTGGAGGACGCTGTCCATTTCAGGATTCAAGAGGTGTGTCTGAGCTGGAAGGGAAAATTCTCAGTCAAGCCTCCACCAGGAACCCAGATGAAAAGTCTACAAGTGTCTGGGCCCTGCCATAGCCTTCTTCACTCTCTAGCCATTCCCAGATCATTCCTAGATCCCATGCCCCGGGGCAGAGGCCCTCTCAGATGCCTTTGAGCTCTCCAAGCACCTCACCCACACGCCTCTGATGGCGCTCTCATGATCTTGGGATATCCCAGAAAACTGCCTGCCTGCCTCGCCTTCCCCTACCTGGCTGCAAGCTCATTCCATGCAGGGACCACAGCCTTCGCAAGCCGGCTTAGCTTCGTAAGCCCAGAAACACCTATGTGGGATCTGGCACATGGTGGCCCTCCAGACATGTCCAGTGAAAAAATAACCCAATCGGTCTAGTACATGTCCTTCTTTGAAAGGGGATGAAGCTGAGCCAGAGAGGGGAGGAGACTTGCCTGGGGCCACAGAGAGAAAATTAGTGGCAGAAGCAGACCAGCTAGGATCTGTGCCTCTCCAACTGGGAGAACAGGTGCCAAGTCAGGGTGTAGGGACAGAAGGCCAAGGTAGAGAAGGACAGGCCCATCCTGAGGCGTCAAAGACTGAGAACAGGTTTCTCTGGTCATGTACTGACGTCATGCTATGTGTCAGGTGCCAGACACTCCAGAGGAAGGTCATGTTTACCTCCTGTTAAAGAGTGTATGGCTCAGAGAGGTTAATGAACTCATCTAAGACCACACAGCTGGCAAGAATAGAATCTAGAAATAAGAACCACTAGATGAACAGATCTCAATAGCAGCTCGGTCTTAAAGGTAACACCATCCAGATGTTCTACATGTTTTTATCAAGCACCTGATCCAAACACAACACTAAACAAATCCTTAGGAGCCCCATCCCACCCCCACACTCAGGGTAGTAAGCTGCGCTTAAACAAGACCCAACCAAATGCCACCTGTTTCCCCAAAACTATTGAAATAAAAAAAAGTAAAAGAAGGCCCAGGAAAATTCTGTCTGGTCAGGTAGTGGCTTAATTTTCTTTTTAATAATAAAAATAGGCCAGGCGCAGTGGCTCACACCTGTCATCTCAGCACTTTGGGAGGTCGAGGCAGGCAGATCACATGAGGTCAGGAGTTTCAGACCAGCCTGGCCAACATGGAGAAACCCTGTCTCTACAAAAATTAGCCAGGCATGACAGCGGGTGCCTGTAATCTCAGCTACTGGGGAGGCTGAGGTGGGAGAATTGCTTGAACAGAGGAGGTGGAAGTTGCAGTGAGCCAAGATCACACCATTGCACTCCAGCGTGGGTGACAGAGTGAGACTCCATCTCAAAAATAAATAAATAAATGAATAATAAAAATAACAGAACCAAAAAAAAAAGCACTCATGTTACCATCTCTCTGAGTAACCATGGCTAGTACTTTAGTTGCTGTCCTAGCCTAAGTTGCAGATCAGACCCAGATGTGCACATAGAATCATACAGCTATAATTATATGAAACATTCCATATCGTAACAGTTTTTTTTTCTTTTTTTGAGATGGAATCTCGCTCTTTCACCAGGCTGGAGTGCAGTGGCATGATCTCGGCTCACTGCAACCTCCTCCTCCCGGGTTCCAGCAATTCTCCTGCCTCAGCCTCCCGAGTAGCTGGGACTACAGGCGCCCACCACCATGCCTGGCTAATTTTTGTATTTTTAGTAAAGACGAGGTCTCACCATGTTGGCCAGGATGGTGTCAATCTCTTGACCTTGTGATCTGCCCTCCTCAGCCTCCCAAAGTGCTGGGATTACAGGCACGAGTCACCATGCCTGGCCCATATCCTAACAGTTTTGAACTTAGTAGAACATGGTAATTCCCATGCTGTTGCATGGCGTTTTTCAGTACCATTTTAATGACTATGCTGTATTTCACTGATTATATGGGCTCGTTAACAA
Source organism: Rhinopithecus roxellana (assembly GCF_007565055.1). Taxonomy (NCBI): domain Eukaryota; kingdom Metazoa; phylum Chordata; class Mammalia; order Primates; family Cercopithecidae; genus Rhinopithecus; species Rhinopithecus roxellana. Next base: position 134,178,717 of record NC_044550.1, read on the forward strand.
TATTGAGGGTTTCCCCCAATTTTTCACTATTACAGATGCACTGGCAGGAACATGCCTGTCCACAGAATCTTTCCACATACAGAATTATCTACCTAGGATGAGTTTCCAGGAGTGAAACTCTAGCACTGAGGAATTTGAAGGTTTGTATTTTTCCAGTGTGTTCTCATTGTGAAATGAGAAGACAATGCCACACAGGAAAGGGGGAGGGAGAAGTGGGTCCCATTCCTTTTAGTAGCATGAACGTGACAGTGGGCATCTCTCCCCTGGCCCACCAGTCACAGCGTCCTGCTGGCCTGGACTTTTTCTGAGTACACACGCTTTTCCTGATCAAAAATCACACTGACCTCTTAGAGCTGCCGTCATCTCAGACTTGATGTCCAGGTGGTGGCTTGTCTGCAAGAAAACACACCTGGGCAGTTATTCTGCATGGCACTGGAGGGACAGCCTTGCACAGAGCACTGCAACTGGGCCAAGCAGGGCCATCACCCCTCCCCGAAAAAACTGCATTCTGTGTAGGACCAGCCCTGCCTGTGTGCATGAAGGCCTCCCTCCTCTTCTCTCCAGGATGCTCGAAGGAGAACAGGAATTGGTTTTGCTCTTAGGAAACACAGGCACAGAAAAATGATTCCATTTCCTTTTCTCAAATTAAATCTCCAAACGGAGACAGTAATAAAAGTGCTTTAGAAACCGCTATTAAAAAACATTTTAATGAGGACATCCGGTGCTCTGATGTCTCCCCTGGGGCCCCTGATTTAATCACCCAGGAATTCAGGTCAGGCTTGGGTCTGAGTGCACCACCGCACAGACCAGTGTCCTCCTGGTTCCGCACTGCACGGGGCAGGTGAGAAGTGAGATGGCAATGATCACTCAACTGATTGGCCCATGGCCCCCAGGTGGTTGAGTAAGAACAACTGCTGGATCTTCAAGGCAGGTGAGAGTTGTTTCCAGACCAGCAGCCTGGATCTTGCTTCCTCCTGGGTGTTTCTGTGATAGCTGTCTTCCCTGTCTCCACTTCCAACACCCTGGTCACACTCTTCCTCCAGGTATAGGAGACCATCTCCATGTCTGGAAGGGCCCTGCCCTCTCTTTCTGTCTCTGGTGAACTTCTACATAGATGTCAAGGCCCAAGTCAAATGTTGCCTCCTCTGTGAAGTCTTCCCTGACTCCACCTGGCAGAGTTCAGCCACTTGCCTCTCACACAGCCCCTCCTGTGCTGCAGCGGCACCTGGGTTCTATGAGGGTCCCCTCTAACCTGAATTGACTGGTGCAGGGCCTAATACTCAGGGACATGGGTAATGGCTCAGCCATCTTCTGGTAGTGACCGGATCACACCAGCACTCCTGGGAGCCTTCGGTACCAGGCACAATGCCTGCTCCTGAACGGTGCTCTTAGAGCACTTTGCTGTCGCCCGTATCAACACTGCTGTGGCTTCAAGCACCATGGACTCTCCCACCCCCGTGCCTGTACCCAAGCAGTTCTCGCAGCCTTGAGACCTTCACTCCATCTTTTCAGCTGTTAAATCCTGCTTTCTGTCCTTCAAGGCCGGGTCTGAGTGCTTCCTCCTCCTCCAATCTGTCTCTCTCTCCTCTCTGCTTATTTCCAGTGCTTTGAATGAATGCCTTTTATTGCCCCTGGGTTTAAAGTCAGGTGTCTCCTCATTAGATAGAGGCTCCTTCAATGAGAGACTAAGGTTTGGTTTGCCTTCGTAGAGGATACACCCGCAGAGCAGCCTCAGGTGCACTCAACTGACTTCTGGGTGGGCCTGCATTCAGTATGTGATTGGGGTGCAAGGACCCTTGTCTGCTTCCAGCTCCTCAACTACCGCATGGGCCTGGAGTGGCTGGAGAGGGGCTGTGTGAGAGGCAGAGTTGGGCTTTTTTTTTTTTGAGACGGAGTCTTGCTCTGTCGCCCAGGCTGGAGTGCAGTGGCCGGATCTCAGCTCACTGCAAGCTCCGCCTCCCGGGCTCACGCTATTCTCCTGCCTCAGCCTCCCGAGTAGCTGGGACTACAGGCGCCCGCCACCTCGCCCGGCTAGTTTTTTGTAGTTTTTAGTAGAGACAGGGTTTCACCGTGTTAGCCAGGCTGGTCTCGATCTCCTGACCTCGTGATCCGCCCGTCTCGGCCTCCCAAAGTGCTGGGATTACAGGCTTGAGCCACCGCGCCCGGCCAAGAAGGAATGGCCACTAAATGCCAGTGACACAGAGTAAGGGACAGATGAAGACTTGTGCTACATTCTCCCGAGCCCTGCCTCTCTCCCCACGCAGACTTTTAGGGAAATATTCTAAGTTTCATAAAGGCAAGAGTTCAAGAGAAAATAATTGCCTGGATCCTTGGAGGCCCAGGCTTGGGGATTTGCAGATTTAATGAACTGGGGGAGTTCAGGGTTTTGAGGGACAATTCTTCAATCGTCTGAGTATGACTGCCCCTTTTTTAGACCAGATTCCATTTCCAAAGGCCCGCAACTAGATCTCGTTGATAAATACCCAGAGGAAAGCAGGAGGTGGCAGGAGGAAGAAACAGCAGGGCGAGAGGAGGTAAAATTAGCATCTTCCTTACTAGGTCACCTACCTCTTTGCCTCGACCGGAGACTCTCCCCTGCTAGTGCACCCAAGGCCCCTGGCTGTGCCCAGAGGAGCAAAACTGAGGGTTTGCTTGGAGGTGCCCCAAAAGCTGTTGGGTGTGTGTGTGTGACAGGTGCGGCGCCAGGCATCTGACATGGGGTCTTATTCAAACCTCACAGAGCCCCATCTGGGGACAGCAGCCTCCACCCGGCCGAAGACGACAGGTGGCTTAGGCAGGTGAAAGGCAAGTGTCAAGTTCATGAGATGGGTAACTATTGAGAATGAAGCTGTCATCATCTGCTGGTGAATCTCCATGCCCAGAGAGAGGACAGGAAACCACGCCCCAGGAGCACAGGAAGCTCCGGAGTCCTCTGTTCTCTGATGGGAACTTCCATCTGGAGATTGGACCTCAGGGGCAGACAATAGGGGAGGGCAGGAGAGCCAGCTGCCATCCTAGCCAGTGCTGTGACCCAGGTGAGCCCCAGCACCCCTCTTCTCCTCTCCTTTGGTACCCGGGCCTCTGCCTCCAAGGTCTCAGGGACAGGGTAACTGAGTACAGACAGCAAAGGTGTCTCATTTCACGCTTGTGAATATCAACAGAGTAGGTCCAGGCAAAACACAGGAAAAATAAAAGGCCCCCTGGGGCTAGGGGCCGGTAGGGGAATGGGAGAGGAAGCAAAACAGGCCCAACAAGGTGCCCTGAGCCCTGCTCACTCAAGGAGTCCAGGGGACAAGGTGGAATTAAGAACTCCAGAGAGGTTTTAGGAATCTGAGAACAGCAGGAGCCTGCCTTCCCTGAGGGCCCATCTCCAGCTAACATCAGGGAGGTGGCAAGACCCGTGTTCCCAGCAGAAGGAAGAGTGACCTTTGCCATGGCCAGCCTGACCTCGTGGGGTTCCCTCCATCTCCAGAACAGGCACCTGAGCTGGAGAGAATCAGCACAGCAGGAGTAGGGAAGCCAGGGCAGATACAAGGGTGACCCATGGATGCTAGTGACCCGGACGGTAAAACAGCAGATACCAGCACAGACAGTGGCGCCAGCACCCATGGCCCCCAGCCCATCGTCACATGCCTGTGGAAAGGGCACTGGGGATGAACCCACTGAGGCTCAGTTTCCACCACCCACCCAAACCAGGACAAGCAAAGATAATGGAAATACAAAGATTCAGTCACATGCAGGGAGGGGAGGTGGTCACTGACTGCTGCCTGCATGGGCATCAGGCCATGCCACCTCCTCCTGAAAGGGTAGAGTTTAGTGGTCCCATCCCGAGGCCCAGCCCCCACCCCCTCAACAGCCCTGGGATATGCTGAGGCTCAGGGTCCCCTGTGGACCCTTGCAGCAGGATGCTGGGAAGTTGGAGTGAGCAGATCCATGGAGAGCGTGCGAGGCGGAGGGCAGCGTGAGCCTTGGCCACCATGGCTTGGCTGGATAAATGAAGGCAGCCTGTCCAATTGGGACCCTAGCCCAGCCCATGCCCCCATCCCAAAGGTAGGGGCCAGAGAATGGGAGCGTCTCAGGACACTGTGGGCACCAGGAGCCCAGGACCGTCCAGGGGTGTTCCTGGAAGGTACATCAACCCTCCACTGCCTGGCTGGAGTTCCCAGGACCTGTCCCTTGCTGCTCTGGCACTTCCTACCTCCAGCCCATCAGAGTCTCCTCAGCCATCCTGGCAGTCCTCCTGGGCTCCTATCCAGAGCCCAAAGGCCTCCATCGGGAATTCCATCTGTGTCCTCTGAATCGAGAGTTACTGTCCATCAAGCAAGCAGCACTGGATCTGCTTCCTGTCTGGCTACCAGTAGGAGGAGCTGCCAACGCCACTCCCACCCTGCTCTCCACTGAGAACCAAGAGGCAGACACCCCGCCGGGGCACAGGTGCCTGTGACCTCCCATCCAGCCCAGCCTCCCCCCACTCCTCCCCATGGCTTCCCATCAGCCCAGCCTCCCCCCCACTCTGGAGTTCTCTGAGTTTCTGAAACACATCATACTTTTTTTTCACTTTCAAAAGGTCTGTCAGGGACACCCTGGTCCACGGAAGCATGTCCGGGCCCAGAAACACATCCTTATAGGAGATGAATGCATCTGTCCGATGACATTATTATAACTCTCCCTGCTCTCATTCTGGGCTCTCAAATGACAGATGAGGAAATGAATGAAAAAATTTGATTTTCCAGATAATTCTACTATAGGGAGAGAATATGCTGACAATTTTTCATCCATCCATCAGATACTTCAACCTGCATAATAGTTCTATTTCTCATAGGAAACTTAAAAATTAATGTTCCAGTGTATACATCATTCTCTGTGAGTTTGGTCATTGTAAGTCAGTCTATCCAACCCCAGTGAACATTTCAATTCTAGCTCCATGGCCTAGGAGAATGGGGAGCAGCCCTTGGAAGGTGGGCCACTGCTATGATGTCCCCTCAGCAGACAGACAGCTGGCCTTCCAGGGTGACACCAGCTGCATTTGCTGTTTGATACTTTCACAACCTGGAACTCTGCTTTCGATTTTTTTTTTTTTTTTTTTTGACGGAGTCTTGCTGTGTCACCAGGCTGGATGGAGTGCAGTGGTGTGATCTCGGCTCACTGAAACCTCCACTTCCCTGGTTCAAGAGATTCTCCTGCCTCAGCCTCCTGAGTAGCTGGGACTACAGGCATGTGCCACCACACCTGGCTCATTTTTGTATTTTTAGTAGAGACAGGGTTTCTCCATGTTGGCCAGGATGGTCCTGATCTCCTGACCTTCTGATCTGCCTGCCTTGGCCTCCCAAAGTGCTGGGATTACAGGCGTGAGCCACCGTACCCAGCCTGCTTTCAATTTTATCTCACTTAACCCCCAGATATCAGGTCTGTAGTGGATCTCAAGGACTATGAAGGCATTTTGACAAAATTCTGCTCTTTTCTTACCCCTATTCTAGTTCTGAAGGAGTCTTGTACCCCTTGGGCAAAGAGAAGAGCAAGAGACTGGGAGCCTGGGGCTCTGGATTCAAGTTCTGCCTGTGGACCGAGTCAACAAATGGCCCTGAATATGCCTCTTGGCCTCCAGGCCTCCATCTCTGCTGTGCAATGATTTGGACCAGAAGGGACCTCTGAAGGCTGTGAGGGAAAGGAAGGATCAGAGGAGGTTGGCCTTGCAGAGACCAGACTGGGCAGAGCTGCAGAGGGAGACTCAGACCTGGTGCCAAGGGGCTGAGAGCAAGTCCTATAGGCAGAGCCTGGAGGGACCGTGGAAAACAGTCCCGGCTGTGTTTACCGTGGGAGCTGCGTCTCGCCCGCGCACATAAGGAGCGGAGCTGGTCTGGCAGGGGCATTGCTGGCTTGTCCCCAGGAAGGGGGCTGCATGTATGTGTGTGGGCAGGCATGGCTGGGCACCCATGGGTGCCGACTGTAGTCAGGAGAGCTGGCATTCATCTCCACTTGCACTACCTGTGTTACCCGGAGCACATCTCCTAACCTCTCTGGCCTCAATTTCCTCTTTTGTTGACCACTGGAAGAAGAGATTCTCATTCCTTTGGTTCATTATTTCATTCATTCAACAAACATTCTTCCAGGTTTGTGGCAGATTCTCAGAGCCAGGCACTGGGAAGACAAAAAAGGCTATGGAGCAGCTCTGGGCCCACTGGAGAGGGGCCCACAAAGCCCTGCAACAGCCGGGAGAGCTCCCTGCTCACGCCCCGTCATGCACAGCCACATGCAATGGAGCACAGGGGAGGCTGTGGCTAACTCTCTGGTCTGCAGGGCTCAGAGCAGGCTGCCTGGGCAAGGTCACACCTGTACCTTGAAGGATGGACAGGAGGTCATGGGGTGACTGAAGCAACCTGCCAGAGGAAGTGACCAGTGCACAGGTCCCGGCACAAAAGATCCATCTTGTGACACATGCAGTGAAGCTTATATGATGCTAAATTACAATCACTGTTTGCATCTGTGCACTGCACCATTTCCTGAGCACTGTAAAGGGTCAGGATTGCCAGATGCACCTTCCCATGCCCACCCAGGGCATAGGCATGGGCACAGAGGAAAAGCCAGGGGGTGTCTTCTTGGATAGTGTCCGTGGATGGAGACAGGGAGGAAAGGAGGGGCTGTTTGGGCCAGGCCGGGGCATGCAAGGGACGTGCCCACACCCCATAGGAAGCAGAGACAGGGCCGTCTCTGGGATTCTACCTCTGGGACTCCCGGAGCCAGGAAGGTGGCCGCGTACTCAGCCAGTGCCACGTCGTTGAGCATGTTCTGTGCCAGCTCAGAGAGCAGGAGGTTCCCCAGCCCATGTCTGTGCAGCTCCTGCAGCAGGTGGGTGATCAGGCGGTTCCTCTCCCGGCACTTCTGGACCAGCGAAGCTATCTTGGCCTGAAAGGGAGGGAGGCTATGGATGCAGAGCTACCACCAGGGCTGTGTGGCTGAGCTGGGGGACTGGGGGCCGGAGGGTCAGCTGAGGCCCCTACTCACCATCCCCAACTCTCCCTCTGCTCAGCGGAGCAGGCTTCTCCCTGCAACGCCTCCCTGCACCCAGAAGCCAGGCTGCCTTCGGAGCAGACGGCCACACACACCCAGGGGCTCCACACTGCCCTCCCCATGGTCTAGGCTCAGGGCAGCAGGGGTCAAGAGCGTGGATTTGGGCCCCACCACGGACCAGCTCTGTGAGCAAGCTCCCCTCTGCACCTCGACTTGCCCGTCTGTACAATGGGGGTTGTCACTGGACACCAGGATAAAAGGAGACGGTGCAGGGAGGCACCTACCCAGTGTCGTGTTTCTATCCTTATCTCACATTTAGATAGCACTTTATAAGGGATTGTGGTCTTCATCCAAAGAAACGCTCCACAGCAAATGATGGCAATGAGAGGGAGGAGGAGGGAAACCTTGCACTGCAGCAGCTCCACGGTCTGCTCTGCACTTTCCCAGCTACCACGTCTGCAGAGGCTCGGCAGGAATTACGACGATTTTCATTTTACAGGCGCCAACTCGAGGCTCAGACAGACACGGAAATGTGGGGTGGGAAATAACTTTAGGAACTGTGTGGCTCATGCTTCTGATTTGACGGCTGAGGAAACTGAGGCCCCAGAGGGAGGATGACTCTGCAGGTCAGCGGGAGTCCAGGGCATAACCGGGTTCTGCGGATGCCCAGCCCAGGGCACCTCCCTCTCCACTCTGCCCTGAGACCAGAAAGAAAGAGCAGAGCCCCCAGCTTCTCCCCAGATCCAGGCCCATGTTCGAGATGAAATGTGTTACCTTAACCAAATTCCGTGTCCTGCTAGCAAAGAACATATTAAACCCTGTGGGCGAGTAATGACATTTCCTGGAGTTGATCTTAAACATAAATGTCTAGACACGTGGAGAAAACCTTTCTGAGAAAAACTACATCGGCCAGGTATGGTGACTCACGCCTGTAATCCCAGCACTTTGGGAGGTCGAGGTGGGGGGGGATCACGAGGTCAGGAGTTCAAGACAACCCTGGCCAACATGGCAAAACCCCATCTCTACTGAAAATACAAAAATTAGCCAGGTATGGGGCGCATGCCTGTAATCCCAGCTACCTGGGAGGCTGAGACAGGAGAATCACTTGAATTCAGGAGGCAGAGGTTGCAGTGAGCCGAGATCGAACCATTGTACTGCAGCCTGGGTGAGAGAGTGACACTCTGTCTCAAAAAAACCAAAAGTGCGTCACAGTGTTTATATACAATTAATGATACAAAAGAGAGAGCGAGATAGAAAGGAAGGTGTTTGAGCATACAGTGCAGGGGTGGTGATTTTCTGAACCAAGGCGTCTCGCGCTTCACCCCAGCATGAACAGTGCAGCCTCAAAGGCTGGAACCCACCTCCTAGGTCACCCTGTCGAGTGGGAACAGGAGGAGGCAAACGTACAGACATCGTAGGCTTTCAAACACATGGGAAACATACCAAAGGAAAAGACATGGAAATGCCATGTACAAGCAGGGGCTGCTGCCTTCTGTCTCCTTCGTTCTTTCCAGTTTTGTTTTGTTTTGTTTTGTTTTGAGTCAGGATCTCACTCTGTTGCCCAAGCTGGAGAGCGTGATGTGATCTCAGCTCACTGCAGCCTTGACCTCCTGGGTTCAAGCAATCCTCCTACCTCCGCCCTCCCAAGTATCTGGGACTACAGACGCATGCCACCATGCCCGGCTAATTTTTGTGTTTTCTGTAGAGATGGGGTTTCACCATGTTGCCCAGGCCAGTCTCAAACTTCTGAGCTCAAGCAATCCACCCGCCTCAGCCTCCCAAAGTGCTGGGATTACAGGTGTGAGCCATCGCGCCTGGCCCTATCCAAACTTTTATACAATACAGGTGGATTACATGTCTAATAGGAAAAATACTAAACTCCCTGTTGAAAGAGGCACTTCATATTGATTTTATGGACATATTACCTTCAGGGGAGTCACCGCCAACTTTGCTTCATGTTGCTTTTTCTGAAGTTCTTCAAGCTGAAATAAAAGCGACATTTTTGACAGCACTGCACTGTCATTTACCACTGTCCAGAGTTTCCCCAGGCAAGCCGGGCTCAGAGCAGCTGGCAGTTGCCTGCCCTCTTTACCCTCAGGGGGACTCAGTGCTGGGAACAGGGGCCTTTCCCACCACCTGCCTGGCAGGATCACGGGAGGGCAGATGTTCTGAATACTCAAGAATCAGCTCTGCCCAGCTACAGTAGCTGGGGCCAACTCCAAGCTCTCTTCTGAGTCTCCAAGCAGCCTGGCAGTTTTCTGGTCTTGTGGTAAATATACAAGCTCCTGAGCCAGACACCAGGGGTCGTAATCCCGGCTCAGCCAGTCGCTGGAACTGAGATCTTGTGCAAGACACTCTTTCTGCCTCAGTCTTCTCATCTGTGAAGGGGGCTCATATGAGTGCCCCCCCCCCCCCCCCCCCCCCCCCCGCTGGTGAGAACTGTAGTGAGGATTCAGTGAACCCATTCATGTAAAGTGCTTAGAACAAGCCCTGGCATCTGTCAGTGATCAATAAACTCATGTTACTATTAGGGGCAGATGAAAGCTGGACACAGATTCTTTGAGACTGCTCCCTGTGGAGGGGGCTCCTATCCTCTTCCCTCAGATCTGGGCAGGCCTGAGAAGCCTTGACTCACACAATGCAGTGGAAGTGGCCCTGGGGCCTTTATGGGTCCAGCCTTGAAGAGGAAATGGCAGCTTCCACTTTGGGTCTCTTCTGTTTCTGAGCCAGGATTTAAGAATCCCAAGTGCCCACTGGGGAGACTGTGAGACATGACAGAAAAAGGGAAGGCACAGGTGGGGGCTGCCTTCCGCCACCCTGCAGAGGGGCCAGGATGTAAGTGAGGTCGCCAGGGATCCCCCAGCCAAGCCTGGCATCCAGCTGGATACCACTGAGTCATGCCCACTGATCCCTTGGAGGGCAGAAGAGCCTGGCCGAGTCCTGTCTGGATTCCTGAGCCATAAGATACAACAAAGCAGGTGTTGTGTGAGTTCTTTTAACTCTCTCAGTCCCTTTGTAGTCAGTTTAAAAAATCAAATAAAAAGCCACAAGCCTCTTCCTCATCCCCAACCTCTTCTGACCAACATACTCATATGGGTCAGAATGTGTGTATATGAAATTATATTACGCAAAAGATCTTGCATCTTGCTTCATAATTGAATAATAGGCAAGATTTTAAAAGAATGAGATCAGTTTGTATGTGATACAAAAATTTTGGTGTTATTTTCATATTAACACATAGAAACTGACCTCATTCTTTTAAAATCTTGCATATTATTTAATCACGAAGCTGAAATAAAATGATTTGACCAGTTCTTTGTTTATGGAAATTTATATTAGTTCTGTTTCTTTGTTTTACAAACAAGATTTCAGTGAACATTTCCATATATCTGTTTTTGGCACACCATTCCTAATATATTCAAAGAGTAAAATTCCAGCTTTAAGCAGACCGTCTTATATTCAAAAGGCACTCAATCATATTTGCAGGCTTGGATTAAGCCTTCTGTCTGCTTCAGTTTAGGAAATAACCTAAATATGCCACAGTGAGATAAGTATTGGGCATTTGCAATCAAAAAGCAAACGAGAAGCAATTAAAAAGATAACCTACAGAATTGGAGGAAATATTTGCAAATCATATATCTAATAAAGGACTTCTATCTAGAACATAAAAGGAACTCTCACAACTTAACAAAAAGAGAGTCAATTAACCCTATTAGAAAAATGGGAAGAATCTGAATAAACTCTTCTTCAAATAAGACATACAAATGACCCATAGGCACATGAAAAGATGTCCCACGTTATTAGCCATCAGAAAATACAACTCAAAACCAATGAAAGACAATTTCCCACTAACTAGGATGTCTATGATAAAAAAGACGACTAGTAGCAAATGTTAGTGAGGGTGAGAAGTTGGAACCTTCCTACACTGCTGGTGAGAACATGAAATAAAGTGATCAGAGACACTCTTCCTCTTTAAAGCAACTGCAACTGAGATGTTCAGGAATTATATTACAAAAATTTCATCATAAAACTGAGAACTGCTAAAAAGAATCCTAGGGAAATTCTCAACCTGCAAAATAGACGAACTGAAATTAAGAACTAAAGTGAGTTTAAGAGCAAATTAGATTCATCCAAAGAGTACTATTTAGCTGGAAGAGAGATTCGAAGGAAATACTGAAACTGAGCAGAAAGAAAAAAGAATGAAAATAATCTAAAATATACTTAAAGTCTAATTCACGTGTAACTGAAGTTTCCACACCCCCCCCTCCCCACAGGCCAGTGACAGATAAGAGAAAAAAGCAATACTAGCTCTTGTGTTGGTTGAAGACACAGTGAACGAGACACACTCAATTATTGCTGGTGGCATGGAAGGGGATACCACTACTTTGGAAAGCAATTTGTGATATGTAGCTAAGACTCCACAATATTCCCACCTTTGGAGCCAGTAGTCCCAGTTCTCTGAACTGTTTTAGATAAACAGTTATCTGTAAGTTCATAGAAATAGCTCTAGATGTAACAATTGGGGAATAGTTAAGGAAACCACATCCACCCAATAGATTACTACACAGTCAATCATAGACAAAAAATCATAGATTACTACACAAACAGTCATACGTACGAGGACTATGCAGCCACATGGACAAATGAACATAAAACTCTACATATAACATGCTTTGATCTTACCAAAAACACATGGGAGAAGAGCCAGAAATTATACTGTAATGCTGAGGCTGTATTTTTCATCTATCAACTTGTTCAAAAATTGTAAAGTTGCTAACATTCAGGATAACAAGTTATGGGCAAATGAGTAGACCCGTTTCCAAAATGATAGCAAAATGATACTATCATTTTGGAGGATTATTTGCCATTCCCTATCACAGTTAATGATTTATACATCCTTTGTTTTGCTGGAAATTTCCCATTTAGATATACAGCAGATGTATATGCCGAGAGATAAAAATGTTCATTGAAGCTGCATTTGTAATGCAAAGAAACGGACACAACTTGAATTTCCACCAACAAAAAACTTGATTAAACAAGTTATGATTTGGCCTCATGATGACATAATACACACGATTTTAAATGAATAAGGTCACTTTGTATGTGTTGATATGAAAATACCACAAGATTCTTAAATGAGAAAATGAAGATGTAGAATAGTTTTGTACAGTATAATTTCAAACATGTACACATCTACACACATTCAGAAAGTGGGTAGATAGGGTTGAAAAAATATTGGAAGTCAGAAAATGTTGAGGTTGAGAAGAAGGAAAACTTTTATATTTTTTATTTAAAAAAATTTAGATGATTAAGATTTGCAGACAGTTGTAAGAAATAATAGAGAGAGCTCTCTCGTACATGTTTTTTGAGACAGGATCTTGCTCTGTCACCCAGGCTGGAGTGCACCCTTGTACATTTTGCCCAGTTTCCCCCAGTGGGAATATTTTGCAAAACTATAGTGTCATATCACAACCAGGAATTGAAATGGCCGCAATTCACTGAGCTTTTTCAGCTCTCTCCAGTTTTACGCGTGTGCGTCTGCGTGTTAAATTCTGTGCAATTCTGGTACCTGTATACTTTTGCATCTGCACCGCCGTGTCATAGACACATCCACTTCCCTCTGACAGAGGAAGGGCTTTAACTTTTATTTATATGACACTGTAAACCTGCTTGACTTTTTAAATAAACCACATATGTGCATTTTTAAATTTAACAGAGAAGGGATCATAGAGTCTGTGTTTTCCTTCCTAGTACTGTCCTATACTTTAAAAATCCAGTACCCTAGAACTTAAAGTATAATAAAAAAAAAAAAAATCCAGTACCTGCTCCCGACCGGCTGGAAGGGTGAGGGAGCGCTCAACTCATCCTTATCCACTTCCCAAGTGCCCTGGGGTGTGGGAGCCCTGGCTGACAAGAGGGGAAAGAAAGTGTTTCCCACACCTTGGTCTGGAGCTCCTCCTGGAGGCGGGTGGTCTCGTCCCGAGATGCCTGGTGGGCAGCGCCCTGGTCCCGGAGCTGGCACTGCAGGGTCAGCACCCGGTGATGGAGCTGCTGGGCACGCAGCCTGGGATCCTCCTCAGTAACCTCGGCCTCTGAGTCCTGGAGCTGCGGAACGCACGGATTTGAATGAAATTTTTAGGTTATCTTCCAAACAATTTGCCTTAGCCAACAAACTGTACCTGTTTCCCCACTCCTTAGTTTGTTTTCTTTTTTTGTTTTTTTCCCACTTACATTTCCCTTACAGTAAAACAGTTTTAGAAAATAGGGTAGCAGAAATCACTCCCAATCCGATTATCCTATAGAAGCTTTATTATCCATAGATTTTCTGCAGACTTCCTGCTAAGCCCCTCGACATGTGCATGTATAAGAGTGGGTGGTTCTGCTTGGTTTCTGGAGGGGGACATTGGGGAGGGCCTGGAGAGTCCCAGAATAACAGCCTGGAATATTAGCTTCAAAAATATGTGCAGTGGGGTGGCATTCCAGAATCTGCTGTAATAGATGCCAGTCACTGTTATACTGAAACAGGGTGATGAGTGAAATTGAATGTTCCAATCAAATTATGAGATGCTTATTACGCTAAAGCATAATATATTTATATAAAACAGAAGATACTATATCTCCCATAGGCACTTTTCTTAGATCAATACAATTGCCTCTTACTCTTCTTGGATCTAACGTGAGAGTAGCGGGTTTCATTCAGATGCCAAAGGGAAATTCTGGAAGGCAGGACAGTGAGAGGGAAGAGGCTGGCTTTGCATTGTGGGAAGTGTGGCAAAATGGGAGAGGTGCTACTGCCCCCAAATGGTTTTGAAGTCTAAATTCTTATTTTTTAAAAATAACTCACATACATACACACAAGCATACATAAACATACATACTAACACATATTTTTCTATATAAAATTTAAAATGTGATATATTTCTTTTGCTTTCTGCTTTTCTCCCTTAACACCATGTCATGGGCGTTTTTCCATATTACCAAATAATGTTGAAAATTCTGTTATTAGTATATACGCAGCCTCCTGTGGCCGTGCTGAACACTCGGATTATTCTAACATTTTGCTGTTACAGTTGGAACTGTGACAAAGACCCTTGTACATAAATATTTGGACATACCTCTGACGCTTTCCCTGAGATCATCAGGGGATATTTCCGGGTCAGCAACGTGAGCATCTTTTTTTATTTTTATATTTATTTATTTATTTATTTATTTATTTATTTTTTGAGATGGAGTTTTGCTTTTATTGTCCAGGCTGGAGTGCAATGGTGTGATCTTGGCTCACTGCAACCACCACCTCCCAGGTTCAAGCAATTCTCCTGCCTCAGCCTCCTGAGTAGCTGGGATTACAGGTGTGCGCCACCACACCCAGCTAATTCTGTACTTTTAGTAGAGACAGGGTTTCTCCATGTTGGTCAGGCTGGTCTCGAACTCCTGACCTCAGGTGATCCACCCACCTTGGCCTCTCAGAGTGCTGGGATTACAGGCATGAGCCACCACGCCCGGCCCGACATGAGCATCTTTAAGCTCTTGGTTCATGCTGCTAAGGTGGCCTTAGAAGGGAACAGCACTGCTGAAAGTTCCATTTGTGAAGATTTAGGAGCCCAGAAACTCATATGCTTCTCCAACGCCCTTCCCCCTTGTGATGTCAGTTCCCTTCTCCTTTAAGGCAGATTCCCTGGGAGTTGTAAGACCCCCCAAACTCATCCCGACCTAGCAGGGGTGGGTAGGAGGGGGAACCCAAGCTACCCTGCTTGGGAAAGAGAGACGAGGGAGAAGAGGAGGAGAAGGAAGAATCCAGGTGGCTCCATGGCTGCTGGGGCATCTCTCTTGTAATAAAATATACAATAGCAGAAGATATTTTTAATTAATAGAAATACACACCACGTGGGTCTGAGATGCACAGGCTGGGCCCTGTCAAGAACAGATGGGTGCTCCGAATGGTCCCGTAAAATTCAGCTCCGAGACTTCAGAACAACTTGGCCTTTCTGGGAAGTACGTTGCCTCCTCTGCCTCCCTCCTCTGGCAGTGACTTGGACTGGGGCTTTGTCCCATGGGTCCTCAGAGAGCACCCAAGTATCCTCTAAAGAGAATGGCTGTGCAGGTGGGGCCAGCCTGTTGTCCCATGGGACCACCCCACACAGTAGCCCTGTGAGTTGCCCAGTGAGTCTCCTGCTGTCTAGCAGACATCATGAGCACATGTGCTGGCTGTACACTGGCCTGAGATGGGCGGTGCTGACACTGCCCTCCAGGAGCTCAGGCTGGTGGGAAGAATGACAGGCAGGTAATTCAACATTCGATACAGTCTGATAAAGGGAAGCCAGGAGGCTGTGATGACCTGAAGGGAGCACTGAACAGAGACATCATCCAGTTGGGGGGTGGCAACTGTATAGCAACCACATTCTGGGTTGCGGGGATAGTACCAATTTGTAGCATTTGCCAGTTTCCGTGGTGTGAATATTCCCACCAGGACTGACTACAAGCTACCAAAATGGTATCATTGAAGGCAGACTTGGGAGGAGATGCACATGAGTTGGCTCTGACTTGTCTCTGCACAGAACCCAGCCTGGGGGTGGGGAGAAGCTTTCTGGAGGAGAGGCCCCCCAACAGGAGACTTAGAGGAGAAAGCTGGGTGCAGGGAGGGGTGGATGAAGAAGGCGAAAAATGAGGGCAGAGGTGGCAGCATGGAGTGTGGAGGCTGGGGGTGTAAGCAGCAACAGTGGAAGCTCCTGAGGTCTCAGGGCCCAGAGCACTTGTTGGGATCTCATGTCCAGTGCAGTAGGAAGCCACAGAGGGTTCTAGGTCAAAGAGTAACACATCAGGTGTTGGTGACTTCCTGTCCATCACCAAGTCCCATGGACTCCAGCTCCAGTTTTCACTCCAAATTTCTCAACCCCAGTGTCACCTCTTGGCTATCCAGCCACCAACTCCTTTCAACCTGTTCTCCTTCAATTCACCCAAATCACTGTTCTCAGAGCAGGCAGATCTTTTTCTAGTATAAATTGGGTCACATCATTCTGCTCAAAACCCTCTGATGGCTTCCTACGACATCTAGAAAAGATCAAAACAAGGGCCTGCAAGCCTTCTACAGCCTAACTTGTGACAGCTTCTCCAACCTCATCTCACACTACACCCCTCCTTGCCCATTGGAATCCAGCCACGCTGGCTACTTTCTGTTTTTCCAATGAGCCAGCCTCTGTCCTGCCTCAAGGCCTGGCCACTCACTTTTCCCTCTACCTGGAATGCTCTTCCTCGCTGCTCTTTTCTAACCTTGAAAGTCTCAGCTCAGTATTCAGCTCCTCAGATTTCCACACTCCTACTCACTGGTGTTGGACAGCTATAGAATCTGGGGAGAATATATACAAGTAATGCTTTGCAGGCATTGGAAGATGACTGCTACAGGGCCACAATCCTTAAGAAAAAGCATGCACAACAAGGCAGGCTCCACATTTTCCCTGGATTTCTCTCTGAAACATTTTCCAAATAATGGTCCTGAAAATAGAGCCCAAGCTGAAAGTGGTAGTCCTTCTAGATGGAGAAATAGAGCTTGGAGTTTAGGGATGCTAAGACTGCTGGGGTTTGTGGAACAAAGTAACAGGGAAGAGAGAGCTGCAGAGAATAAAAGCCCAAATACTGTCCTAGAAATGTCCTTTGGGTCCTTGGCTGAATCATAAGCTATGCAACACAGTAGAAGACTCTAAGCCTTGCAAAGAACAGCAGCTTGGAGGTTAATTGGTGAAGAGATGTCACAGGTCCCACGCTTCTGAGAAGATGACAGAGTTCTGGCAAAGCCAAAATGGAGAGGACTTGGTGAATGCTGTGGAACTCAGCTGATGTCACTGATAGGCCATGCCCTAAGAGCAAGGGCCACACCTTAGGAGTGATATCAAGCCCTACGAGGTCTGAGGGCAAAACTTAAACAGACCTACACAAGAATAAGATGATCTGCTGATCATGCAACTACCTGCCAGAATAAAATTCACTCAACATTCTTTGGAGAAAGACAATAATCAGGAATCTTCATAACATATTTTACACAATGTCCAACATAAAAGTTTTTGAAATTCCTAGACATGAAGAAGCAGAAAAAAATGTGACTGTTCACCAATAAACAAAATAGTCAATAGGAGCAGGCAAAGAGATGATCCAAATACTGGTGTTAGCAGAAAAAAAACCCCTCAAGGTCTTAAAAATAATTATGATCTATATATTTTTTAAAACATAGGAAAAATAAAGAAAATGGATGTACAGATGGACTATTTCAACAGAGAACCAGAATCTCTTTTTAAAAGAATAAAATGGATATTCTAGAACTGCAAAATATAATAAACAAAATTAAGAACTCATTGAATAGATTTAACAGAAGTTGGGACATGGTAGAATATAGGATTAGTGAATTAAAAGACAGGTCAATAGAAAATCCAAACAGAAACACATATTTTTAAAACTGATACAGGATTTTTGAAAGATGTGAGATAGAGCCAAAAAGTCTGAATTTCTGGAAGGAGAGGAAAAGAAAACAGAAGAGAATGAAATATTTGAAGAAATAATGATCAAGAATTTTCTAAGTCTGACAAAAAAACATAAACACACAAGTTCAAGAAGCTCAAAAAAAATTTTTTTAAATAAAAACAAGCAAGACGAAAACAAATAAAACCATATCTAGGCACATTATAGTGAAACTGCCAAAACTCAAAGATAAATAGGAAATTATAAAAGCAGTCAGAGATAAAACAACACATTTATTTCAGGGGGAGTGAGGGAGAAAAACAATGACAATTACGACTGATTTCTGGACAGAAACTATGAGAGGCGGAAGACAATGGAATGAGACGTTAAGGAGCCAAGAGAGCGAAATACCTGGCTACCTAAAATTCAGAACCCAATGGGAAGAAAAAAAACTTAATGAAGGTTAAAAAATTGTTTTCATAAAAGAAATATGAGAAAATTAATCACCAGAAAATTCTCACTACAAAAAACCCACAGTTCTTAAGGCAAAAGGAAATCAGAGCCGCAAGAGTAAGAAAGAATGAACAACATAAGAACATGTAAAGATATGGGTAAATGAAAAAGATATGATGTTTAAAATAACAATGACTTATAATACTTATTCTACATAGGAGTAATATATAACAAAAAAATTATAAAAAGTAAAAAGAATAAATGAAGTTAAACTACTGAAAAATTTTTGCATCAATCGGGATACGGCAAAAAAACTAATTTAAAGTAAATTTAAATAATTACTAGATACATTTTTGAAATGCCTAGGGTAACCACTAAAAGAATAATACTAAAACATAAGCTAATGGAGAAGAAAAATAAATAACAAAATATAATTAATACCAAAAACAAAGGGATGAAAGAAAGAATAAAAGAAAACAGAACAGATGAGACAAATAGAAAAAATAGTAAATAAATAAAATAAATTAGCTGGGTGCAGTGGCTCACACCTATAATCCCAGCACTTTGGGAGGCTGAGGCGGGTGGATCACCTGAGGTCAGGAGTTTGAGACCAGCCTGGCCAACATGGTGAAACCATATCTCTTCTAAACAATACAAAAATTAGCTGGGCATGATGGTGGATGCCTGTAGTCTCAGCTACTTGGGAGGCTGAGGCAGGAGAATCACTTGAACCTGGGAGACAAAGGTTGCAGTGGGCCGAGATCACACTACTACACTCCAGCCTGGGTGACAGAGCGAGACACTGTCTCAACAATAAACAAATAAATAAGAATTAAAGAACATTATAATATATAGATTTTTAAATAACATAACTAAAAAGAGAAATACACAAATGCACACTCAGAGTGGAAGGTTTTAAAACTTGTCTTGGTTAATGACAAAACAAATAGACAACATATCAGCAAAGACAGAAGATATTTGATTAGGACAATTAACCAGGACAATTAACCAGCTTGGCCTAATTGATATGCAACAATCAAACAATGTTCATTCTTTCCAAGGGCATGTGGGATATACTGTTGGCCATAGACCACAACCTGGTCAATAAAACAAGTCTCAACAAATTTTGGAAGACTAAAATAACATACTGTATACTTTCTGACAGGAATGAAATGAAACTAGAAATCAAGGACAAATGTATAACTGAAAAATTCCAGAGAGGCTTAGAAATTAAGCCACATGTTTCTAAATAACCCACGGGTCAAAGAAGAAATCATAATAGAAATTAGAAGCTATTTTAGTTTTTTTTTTTTTTTTTTGGTTATTGTTGCTTGTTTTTATTTCATCCTCTTTGACTTTAATTTCTAAATCAATAAAATAGGGCTAGCTATAACAATGTCTTTTTTTTTTTTTTTTTTTTTTTGAGATGGATTCTCGCTCTGTTGCCCAGGCTGGAGTGCAGTGGCATAATCTCGGCTCACTGCAACCTCTGCTTCCCGGATTCAAGCAATTCTACTGCCTCAGCCTCCCAGGCAGCTGGGACTATAGGTGTGTGCCACCACACCCAGCTAATTTTTGTATTTTTAGTAGAGATGGGGTTTTACTATATTGGCCAGGCTGGTCTCGAACTCCTAACCTCATGATCCGTCCTCCTTGGCCTCCCAAAGTGCTGGAATTACAGGAGTGAGTCACCGTGCCTGGCCCTAACAATGTCATTTTGAGGCAATTTTGAGGAATAAATGATAGTACATAAATTTCCTGGCACATAGTATATAGGCAATACATATTCCTTATCTGTAATCCTTAGAAACTATTTTGAAGTGAACAGACTTCATCTCAAAATGTGTGGGATGCTTAGAGAGACATTTACAGCTTTAATTGCATAGATTGCAAAAGAAGAACAGCTGAAAATCAATGACCTAAGTTTTCAACACAAGAAGCAAGAAAAAGAACAGCAAATTAAATCAAAAGAAAGTGGAAGAAAGAATATAATGAGGCCGGGCATGGTGGCTCACGCCTGTAATCCTAGCACTTTGGGAGGTCTAGGTGGGCAGATTGCCTGAGCTCAGGAGTTCGAGACTAGCCTGAGCAACATGGTGAAACCCCGTCTTACTAAAATACAAAAAATTAGCCGGGCATGGCAGCGTGTGCCGGTAGTCCCAGCTACTTGAAAGGCTGAGGCAGGAGAACTGCTTGATTATGGGAGGCGGAGGTTACAGTGAGCTGAGATAACACCACTGCACTCCAGCCTGGGTGACGGAGTGAGACTCTGCCTCAAAAAAAAAAAAAAAAAAAAAAAAAAAGAATATAATAAAGATCTAAGAAGAAACCAATAAATAAAATACAAACAATAAATAAAATCAATAAAACTGAAAACACATTCTTTGAAATGATTAATAACATTGTTGGGGGTGGGGAGGAAAGAGAGAAAGGAAAGAAGGAAGAGAGACAGAAAGAGGGAAAGGGAGGCAGCAGGGGGAGAGCAAGAGACAGAAAGATGGAGAGATAGAGAAGGAGACACAGAGAAGGGAAAGGAGGCAGAGAGGGTGGAGCAAGATGGGAGAGAAAAACAGAGATAGAAAATGGAATGAATGGATGCCAGGGTCTCAACACTAAATATTCTACACATGGTGAAGGTCACCATAGGAATATTATGAATGTTTTATCCCAGGACTCCCAACAGTCAAGAACTGTCCACAGATGAGGAGAGGGACTCGGAGAAGTCTGCATGTGGCCTGAAAGTCACAGCTCTGTAAGCACAGAGCCTGGTTGGAACCTTGTTTTATCATGCTCTACAGTCCATAGTTCTTTTCATTGCAACTTTCTTTTTTTTTTGAGACGGAGTCTTGCTCTGTCGCCCAGGCTGGAGTGCAGTGGCCGGATCGCAGCTCACTGCAAGCTCCACCTCCCGGGTTTACGCCATTCTCCTGCCTCAGCCTCCCGAGTAGCTGGGACAACAGGCGCCCGCCACCTCGCCCGGCTAGTTTTTTGTACTTTTTTTTAGTAGAGATGCGGTTTCACTGTGTTAGCCAAGATGGTCTCGATCTCCTGACCTCGTGATCCGCCTGTCTCGGCCTCCCAAAGTGCTGGGATTACAGGCTTGAGCCACCGCGCCCGGCCTTCATTGCAACTTTCAAGACCCAATATACAGAATTAGAACTTGGGCCGCTTAAAAAACCCCAGGGTTGGAAAATGCAAGGTCTGATCTTAAAGTATGAACACTCTCTGGGTGCCCCGCTGGAGCCTAAGCAGAGGGGCAGGCTTGAATCTCCCATGGCAGGTGGGAACAGAGATCCCGGGACCACAGCGCCGAGGTGTGAGTCCCTGCTCCACCCCTCATTGGTTGTGCGACTGCGGTGACTGCATTTCTCTGTTTTCTTTGTACCAACCTTCTGTCATCTGGTAAGTGGTGAGAATGATTGTACCTCCCTCACAGGACTCTGGTGAACTGCATAAGTGAATGGGGTGGATCCTGGAACAGAGTTGTGTGTGATGAGTAAGCTGTCAGGCAGACCCAACCTACCGTGGGGCCATTGCTCAGGGACCTCAGAGCTTGCCCCTGAGCCACAGAACACCTGGGCCTCTTCTCCTCTTTCTCCATATGTGCTTCTTTCACTCCTGCTCCACCAACATTTCCTTGCAGGTTGTTGGCTACATCAGCGTTTCTCCAGACCAGGGATGGAGGGGGAGAATCAGTACCGCATCTAGAATTCCCAGCACCTGTGGAAGGTCCTGTCTGCCCTGCAGCCAGACTTGCTTCCTCCGCCAAGAGTGGCCCACAGGCCCTTGAAAGCAGCTGCCCGGCGAGTGGAGTCACCTGCACCTCTTTGTCTACAGCGTGCGTCTTGGCTTTTCCCTGGAGGTGCTCCCTTCCCCTCATCAAACGCCCCTGATCCGTGCTCCTCTGCAAGGTGACTTCCCTCTCCAGGACATGGACCCTGTGTAGAAGGTGCTCGTTCTCCCCACTTAAGGCCCGGATCATGTCTTCTACTCCCAGCACGATATCCTTTATCAGCTCTTTGTAACTAATGCCAAGCTCCGAGATCAGCGCCTGGAGCTTCCAGTTTTCCAGGGTGACTTGCTCCATGGTGTCTTTGGATTTCCTGATACTCTCAGACATGGATTTCTGAAGTTGGCCCAGATTCCCTTTCAGTTTTTCATTTTCCTCTTCAAGCTCCAGAATTTTGCTGTAACTCTTCCCATTGCAGTCTTCAAGGTCAGAGATGACCTGTAAATATTGGTCCAGTTCTTTCTTTAACTGAGAGATGTCCCCTACCAGCCTGTGGTTATCCCGCTCGAGCCTGGACATTTTTGTCACCTCTCGCTCTCTCTCTCTTTCAAGGGCGCACACTCTTTCATGGCACCGCTCTTGGTCTCCGTGACGTTCGGTGGTGTCGTGTAAAATCTGGTGTCGCTGTTTCTTCAACCCAGAAATGAGCTGACGAAACCTGCTCCTGACTCTCTTGAGGGTACCCCAGGGCTCCGCGGGCCCCTCTGGAGCATTTGAGCTGGCTTCATCCCAATCAGGCAGTGTCCCTGGGTTACCAGAAACTTCGCTGGTGCCCAGGGCCATGGTCTTTCCCAGCTTATCACCTTCATCACTCTCTTTAGACTTTGCTTCTTCATCAGAACAAATACCCCGATTTCCCCAAACCTGCTGAGAGCAAGCTCTCTCCCCACCACTGTGCCACTTCTGAGCAAAGCTCCAGTTCTCTCCCCCACATGCAGAGGCTGAGTGCCGCCAGCCCCCACTGCCTGGCTGCAGGGTGGACAGCTGCTGGAAACAGGCCTCCACCTCCTGTGCAAGCTCATCGATTGTGAGTGCACACCTGTCCTTTCCTTTGCTCACAGCCTGTGGATTGTGACCAGTGGGTTCGCCCTCGTCAGCTGATAAGGCAAATCTGGGAGACAGAGGCAGACCTGTCTCTTCCGCGAAGAAAAGCATTTCCTTGCTCTCATGTTCCTGGGAGTCAGGCTCCTTGGGGGCACCCCTGCACCCTGGACTGGATGCTTCTTGATGCGACACTTCATCCTTCTCCTCTAGCCCTTCGTCCTCCGGGCTTTCTCCTTGCAGAAGCAGAGCATTTCCAAACCACATTTGGTTTTCCTCCTTGTCCCTAGCTGTCCTCCCAATGGCTCTGCCTCTTCCTGCGAGGAGCTGACTGACTGTTGGCCACAGCTCTTTGGTCTCGTGAGACCTGGAGAAGGTGGCTAGGGGTGCCGCTTCCTCCTTCTCTGATGACAGTCCTCCTCGGAGACCCCAGACATATCCTTCCACCCTTTCCCTCCTTCTCAGGGATTTGGAACCCTCCTTTGCTACTGAGGCCTCCCCCTGTAGAAGAGGCATCAAAAACTCCTGCCAGGTCCCAGGGCGGCAGGTGGCAGCCTTGGTCTCTGAAGCCCCATTCTGGTCCTGCACGCCCTCTGTGGCTCCAGCCCCATTCTCCAAGCTCAGGTTCTGATGGCTTTCCTGACTTGGCTGGTGCTTGTCACCAAGGTTTTTCCCCTTCCTGCCCAAAGTCCCCCTTGCCTCCCCCTCTTCAGTTCTCCTCCCCAGGCTTCCTCCTCCATTGTTCCAAGTGTCTTTCAGATCCTTGGGGTGTTTTTTTGGAAATCGGTGATTTGAAAAGTGGGGGGCCTCATGGGAGAGGGAGGCACTGCGGTCTCTTGCCTGGTGACAATCCCAGCTGGGGGGTCCTGTGTCTTTGGGAGGAGGTGGGGACGTGGTGGCCAACTCTTCTTGGGTTTGTTGTCCATCTGAGGGAACCTCCTGGAGCAGAAGTGGTCGCCAAGAAGCGGAGTCCCCAGCCGGCCCCCAGAGAGGGAGTGTGGACGTCTGCACCAGGAGAAAGGCCTCTGTGGCTGGGTCAGCTGCTAGATTTTCTGAAATCCGGGCCAGGTCCATGGGGAGGAGTGATTTGTCCAAGCACTCCCCTGGGGGGCAGCCACAGACCAGGAGAAGAATCTGTTCATCCAAGCGAGGCTCTGCCAGAGTAAGCTACGAATGGAGAGAGTAGATGAGGTGTGAAACAGCCCCTTCCTCCATTCAGCACCCACCTCCACTCACCTCCTGGGGTTCTCCATGTCTCCTCACCAGTTGCACAGCGGACAAGCTCTTTCCCACACAGGACACAGCCGGTACCACCCTAGGGCCTTTGCACGTGCTCTTCGCTCTGCCCAGAATGTCCTTGCCCCAGATGCCCTCATGGCTCACTCCCTGGCTCCATTCACATCTCAGTGCAAATGACTTCCTTGAGAAGGCCCTCCCTGACTCACTCTCGGGCCATCCACCTCGTGTCATCTTCTCCCACAGCACCCTCCATGCCCTCACACCATATTATATATTTCTGTCTGTATTATCTAACTCCCCCTATAGCCCTGCCCCATCCAATCTACTAGTCATGGGCCACACGGAGCTCCTAAAATGTAGAGTAATTAAATCAAGGTTAACAGTTCTGCAGTGGCACTAGCCCCGTGTGGCTCGTGGCTACCGTCTTGGGCAGCACAGATGCAGACTGTGAATAGCACTGCAGAAGGCTCTCATGGATGGGGTTCGTGCAGGCCGTCCACTCCCTGAGGGCAGGACTTCATCTTTATTCAACTCCTGGGCCTAGAACAGTGCTGGGCACACAGGAGGTGTTTCCTTGATATTTTTAGTGTATTTTTATCTTCACTTATTTGATGTGTTTATCCAGAGAGGAGGAGCCCAGCTCACAGCAGAGGCCCCGGCTGGGCTGGGAGAAGCCTGAGGATGAATTTTGGTTTTAGCTAGGCTCACTGGGAGTCCCCGGGGGCTGCTCCCAGACCTGGCAGGCTGCAGGCAGTTCTCAGTGGGGCCCCTAGAATAGCTGGGAGAGGCTCAGCAGGTCTAAGACCCAGAAGAGCAGGACAGAGGGAGCATCTCAAAGCACAGAGAGAGTCTGAGCCTTTAGAGGTGGACATACAAGCAGCAAAGCCCTTCAGGCAGAGGGGGCTTGAAGGCCAGGAGCGCTGCCCCTGCCTGGAGGGGTCACCACCTCCCTGCTCCCTGGAGCTGCCAGTGGGCAGCACCCCTTCCTCTGTTGTCTTTGCCTCTGTCTGCAATGTCCTTCAATCCAGACAGCAAGCCACTGTCCCAGCTGCCCACAGAGAAAAGAGCATTTGCCCCAGAGAGGTATAGACCTAGAGACCTGGCTTCAATCCTGGGTGTGACCTTGAGCAAGTTCCTTAACCTGCTGGAGCCTCAGCCACCTCACCTGTCAAATGGGGCACCTCCGTGTTCTAAGACATTGCCCTGGGCTTCAAGGGAAGGGGGTGGTGAGGAGTGAGGCATATAGGGATGTGACGTCCAACAACAAAAATAAGAGATGTATCATGAGCAGGATGTGAATGAATGAAGAGATAATGGAGGGCGAGCAGGACGTGAATGAATGAAAAGATAATGGAGGGCCTCTCTATTTAGAACCATACAACCACAGCCGGGCTCGCGGGTCCCAGCATGGCTCTGCTTCTCAGGGACGAAAAAATGGAAGTGGAGAAAGGCTACGACTGCCTCAGCCTCAGAGCAAGCCACGGGAGGTGGGTCGGGACACAGGCTCCTGACCCTCAGGGCCAGCATGGGGCGGTGTGGGCTGTTGAGCCTGGATCTCGGGGTCCACCTCCAAGCGGGGGACCTTGGGGAGTCACAGCAGCCCTTGGAGTCTCCTTCTCCTCTCCAGAGCAGAGGTGGCAGCAACGCCTCGTGGGTGTCAGGAGGTGTCAATGAGAGGAAGCCTGTTCCATGGCAGCCAGGCCTGGCACCCAGCTGACCCCCTTCCTCCCCACTCCCCATCCAGGTCTCAGGATGTTTCGTTTCCTCTCCTCAAATCTCTCTCTCAACTATTTCCAGAATGTTCTTCCAGACCTGGAGCTTCTTTACCCCTCCCACCTCCTGCGGGTGGCCACACACCCTGCACGAGACAGGGCTGAGGGGACCCAGGGGCACTGCACACGTGCACAGAAAGCCGCTGGCCTCACCTGTTCACGGTTGGATCCCGCCAGGTCTCCGGGGAGCTCGCTTGTGGTCTCCGGGCCTGGAGCCAAAACAGAAGAGGCCCGTCCAGGCCTGATGCAGCTCCAGGTGCAGGGCCCCTCCGGGGACTGGCCTGGAAAGCAACAAGACCCTGGGGGTTACAAAGACGCTCCCAGGGGCTCTGCCATGATTGCCTCTGGGGACCACGTCCTCGGGGCTTGGGTAAAATGGAACCCCCTGCCACCCCCGACTGTGAGCCTCATCATGCCTCCCAAGGGCAGCCTGATGACCACCAGCACCTTGGTCAGGGGAGGAAGCTGAGGCTCAGAGACGTGAAACAGCCATCAGCAGGTGGGCAGAGGCCCCAAGGCTCCAAGCCACCTCTGTAGCCCACAGACTCCTGCACGGGACAAAATCCACCAAACCTTTCTAAGCCTCAGCATCCTCATCTGTCAAACAGGGTCATGAGCCTCACCCCAGCCCTGCACAGCTGGCTTGAGGACACATCTGACCTCGGTCAACGTAGCAGCTCTGCTCCCCAGAAATGAGATAATGGGAGAACGCTGGCTGCATCAGTCAGCAGCACCACTGTGCTACACATAAGCCGGATAATGCACCCCTAACCAGCCCTTGAGGTTGGAGGGCTGGAAATAAACCACAGACGCCCAGTTGGCCACCATGGCTGTCAGGCTCTCTGAGTGCAGGGGCTCTGGAAGCCACGGTGGAGGCTGTTATGAGATATTATAAGATACTACTCAAGCCCGGCATGGTGGCTTATGCCTGTAATCCCAGCATTCTGGGAGGCCAAGGCAGGCAGATCACATGAGGCCAGGAGTTTGTGACCAGTGTGGCCAACATGGCAAAACCCTGTCTCTACTAAAAATACAAAAATTAGCCAGGCGTGGTGGTGGGAGCCTGTTATCCCAGCTACTTGGGAGGCTAAGGCAGGAGAATCACTTGAACCCGGAAGCTTGAGGTTGCAGTGAGCTGAGATCGCACAACTGCACTCCACTCCAGCCTAGGTGACAGAAAGAGACTCCACCTCAAAACCAAAACCAAAACAAAACGAAAAAACAAGAGAGAGATATTGGTTCACATCAGGGACAAGAGGCTTCTAAGCCCCAGCAGCTTCCAGACCTGCCAAGTGCGATTCTCACTGCCTCACACTGGAGGCGTCACCTGGGAAATGGGGGAACAGGACGGCTCCTGGTCATCATATGGACTTCTGTGAAAGCATGTCCCTGCTGCCAACCTGCTGGCCTGTGAGGCCCCTTGGCTGGCACCCTCCCGAGGGCCAAGGGTATGAGCCTGTGTTCAGCTGAGCCTGAGCCAAAGGCCCCTGGTGGAAGTTGCATACGCTCATGCCCCCTGCAGCAGTTGTGTGACCCTGAGTGAGGGACCCTACCTCTCTGAGCCTCGATTCTTGTCTGTAGAGAGGGGGGACCACCCCTTCCCCCTGCGTCACTGGGACATGATGAGGAGGAAGCAAGCTAGCCTTTTGGTGGGTGTTTCCCGGGACCCTGTCCTCCACGCACCGTGGTACCCACGCACCTTCTGAGGCCCTTTGTCCAGGGGCGTCGTCGGACCGCAGGGAGCTCCGCCAGCCTTGGCTTCTGCAGGGGTCCAGGGCCTCCTCCCTGGGCAGGGGCAGTGAGTTACCCTGAACACAGCCCAGAGCATCCTGGAGGAAGACAGAGCAAGTCAGGAGCCGTCAGTGTCCTGGCTGAAGTGTGCACTCCAAGCCCATCCCCCGGGGCCCCTCCCCAGCAGGGAGCTTGAGTCCCTTCCATAGGTGAGGAAACTGAGGCTCAGAGGGCAGAGAGCTCACAGCCTGGCAGCACAGCCCCAACCTTGTGCTTTTGGTTCACCAGGCCAAACTGTCCCCTCTTAGCACTCGGACTCCTGTCCACAGATAATGAGGGCAGTGTTCAGCCCTCGGAGGAGTGTGTCTGTCCAGTCAAGAAGCACCCAGGTCCCCTAAATCAGGGTCATGGACCAGACTGGTACAGTCCATGGCCTGTTAGGACCTGGGCTATACAGCAGGAGGTGAGCAGCAGGCAAGCAGGCATTACTGCCTGAGCTCCGCCTCCTGTCAGGTCAGCAACGGCATTAGATTCTCATAGAAGCGTGAACCCTATTGTGAACTGCGTAAGTGAGGGATCTAGATTGGGTGCTCCTTATGAAAATCTAACTTATGCCTGATAATCTGAGGTGGAACAGTTTCACCCTGAAACTATCCCCCCGCACTCCCTGCCCATGGAAAAAGTGTCTTCCATGAAACCAGTCCCTGGTGCCAAAAAGGTTGAGGACCTGCTGCCCTAAAGGGCACCAAAGGCTCCCAGCTCCACCCTTCCTGTGCAGGGGTCCAGGGCCTCCTCCCTGGGCGGGGGCAGTGAGTCACCCTGAACACAGCCCAGGGCATCCTGGAAGAAGGCACCTTTCCTGTGCAGAGGTTATTTCCATGTCCTACCCAGGGAGGAGGGTGTCTGCCCAGGGGATTTGGACTGTCCTGTCCTTCAACTGTCAATAAGCTCCAAATGCGACTGCCCGGTACCTTGGCAACGCCCTACCCCCTGGACTTCTCCACAGCTTGGAGCTTCCCCAGCTGCTGCCCTGCTGCAGATCAGGATAATTCAGAGGCAGCTCCTTTCCCCGTGCCACGGGGGAGAGGCGTGAGACTGGCAAAAAAAAAAAAACAAAACAAAAAACAGCTGTCACCTGCCACCCATGAGGGGCTGGGCACAGGTCTCCTCTGGGTCCCACAGCCCTGGCTGCTTCCACTATGGTGCTCCAGCCCGGTGCTGTTGGCTGGCTCCCCTTCCTACTCCACTGGACTGTGGACTCCTTTAGGAAGAGAACTTGGCTTCATTTGGTCTGCACCCTCACCCTAACCTGTATACAGTAGGTGCTTAATAAATGTTTCATTATCAGGTGGACAGATCGAACCTGAGGAAAAGCAGATGTTTTAGATTTACGAGTACAGTCATTCAGAAAACATTTATTAGGCTCCTACTATGTGCCAGGTGTGACTCTAGGCCAGGAGGAAACAGAAATGAACAGGTAAGTGCCCTGTCCCCTTCTCACTTGCTCCCGAGGTCCTCACCTTCCCTCAGCAGACCCAGCATCTGACTCCCGGCTGGTCCTCTGGCTACAGGGTCAAATGCTGAAATCAGGTGCCGGTGCCCGTTTATGGGCTGTCATTGCTGCCTGGGCACCTTGTTCCCACCCCTGCAGCTTTGCACCAGCTTCCCCTCACAGCAACCTGCTTGCCTGCCCCAGGGCATCCGTGCTCTCCCTGGTCTCTGTACCTTCCCATGTGCTGTTCTTGCCACCTGGCTGGCACATCCTTCTTGGGAGGGGCCTTGATCGCTTGCCTGCTGCAGGCAAAGCTTTCTCTGCTTCTTGCTCCCAGCCCCTTCCTTCCACGCACCGCTCAAGCCCCTGCGATGGCACTAAAATGGAAACTGGACCTGGTTGCTGCCTGCTTCTCACCCTTCAACGCTTCCTGTTACACTGAAAGAGAAACCTCCTCCGGCCTCACTGCCCCTACCTCCACCCCGCTACCCCCACCCACGTCTGTGCTCCTGGAAGGGACTCTTCTCCCCACACTTCAGAGCCTTTGCACACTGTCTGGATCTTTCTTCCCACCCTCTGCCCGGTCAACCTCCTCCCCTTCTGGGACCTGCTTAAAGGCCAATCCTTAATGAGGCCTTCTTTAACCTTCATCTCCCACTCTGGGTTGGTGGCCTCCTGTTGATCTGTATGATGGTTTGGGTCCTGTCCATTTTCTTCTCATAGGCCAGGGGCCTCAGCACTGGCCACATCATGGAGTCACCCAGAAGCTTTAAATAAAAACCTGTGCAGGAGCCTCAACCCCAACCAATTAACCCAGAGGGCCTGGGCAGCGGCATCCTGTCCTGACAGCCACCTGCCTACACCCAGAGGGCCTGGCTGACCGCTGCAGCTGTCCACGTTCTCACAGTCCCGTTCAGCTGCTTCCTGTCTTTATCCATTTGGTTCCCACTCAACCAGAATTGTGCACCTTGTCAGCTGCTTAAAACCATCATTGGAGTGAGAGGGAAAAGAGAAAATGAAAGAGAGAAAGAAGGCATCAAAGAAAGGAAGTGAAAGAATGTGAATGACAAAGGAAAAGGAGAGGGAATAGGATAGGGAAAGGAAGAGACAGAAATTCAAAGTGAAAGGAGGAAGACAGAGAAGTCGAAGGAAGAGGAAGGACTACATAAACAGAAAGAGGAGGAGGCTGGGGAGGCAGCGTGGAGGCCACTGCATAGCTCAGAAGGTAGAAATGGTTACTGGTGGTGTGTTTTTTGGATTTTATTATCATATCCAGGCTGACTTCAATGCAATTCAACAATTGCTCGCTGAGAACCTACTATGTGGCAGGCCCTGTTCTGGAGCTGGGGACACGGCCATGGATAAGCATACCTAGATCCCTGCATCGAGGAGGTGACATCCCATGGAGACAACCTAGAAGACAACGCTGTACTGAAACATTGCCCATTGTCTAGTTTACCCCTTCATGTCCCAACCGATGAAGGCAGTACTCAGAGAGGGTGAGCCACTTGTCCAAGGTCACACAGTAAGTCGACGGGAGAATAGGAGCAGACCTCGGGTTTCTAAACTTGATCTGGAACTTTCTCTCTCCCTGCCTGCTCTATCAGTCCATCCTACATTTCAACCCTCAAGAAAACATTTGCCTGTAACTTAGTCTGGACTCAGCTTTCATGTGCAATTACAAGCAAAAAAAAAAAAAAAAAAAAAAAGGAAGAAAGAAAAAGAAAAAACAGAAAATGAGGAATATCAGGACATCCAGGCATAAACACGAACGTGTTAGAGGCCTTCTGGGCTTTTTTCTATGCATAGACATTTTCCTAGGCATAGACATTGTGTAAGTTCTATTTATACAAAATGTAAATTTTTACTTCATGAATTTTGCATTTAATGATACAGAAGGATCATTTCTCTACAGGATCTTCTGCAGTGTGGTTTTTATAGCTACCTAATATTCTCTGCTATAAGGGAGAGGAAAAAAGGGAGAAAGTTCCAGATCAAATCAATTCCCTCGGATTGGGCAGTCGAGTTGTTTC
Organism: Rhinopithecus roxellana; assembly: GCF_007565055.1. Lineage (NCBI taxonomy): Eukaryota > Metazoa > Chordata > Mammalia > Primates > Cercopithecidae > Rhinopithecus > Rhinopithecus roxellana. The sequence goes on from NC_044550.1 coordinate 134,209,722, forward strand.
AAATTTTTACCAACTACAAGCAGAGCTGAGATACACATGACTGTACATGACTCTTCTGTACCCTCTGATCACTTTTTGGATATATTCGTGGAAGTCAAATGGCTGAGACTCAGGCATAAACCTTTTTTTAAAGGCATTTAATGCTTATTGGTTGACAGCTCTTCCAAAGGGATGCGTTCATTTATACTCCTGATAGCTCCAACACCACATGGCTGCAGGCCCTTTTAACCTTTGACAAATGTACTGAAGAAAATGAGATCCTGAGGTTCTTCTCATTGGTGTTATTTTTTAACTAATGGAGCTGACCATATTTTTTTATAAGACCATTGGCCATTTTGTACTTCCTTTTATAATATTTGCATGTTCATCCCTTTTGCCTGTTTTATTTTTTGACATTATTAACACTTTTTTTTTTTTTAAAAAAAAAAAAGCTCTCGTTTGCTGCTGGAGAAACAAATGTGTAATATGCCATTCTGCACAAAAGCAAGCAGCGAGCAAGGCTGCCTGGAATTCCCCCAACAACAAAGAGATTCACGTAGCTGCCACCAGGGGTCACTCTATGCACACTGCCAGGGCACAGAGGCTGGCAGGATCATACAGTAATTCGTAAAGCCCCTGACATTGGATTGTGATCTCAGCTCTGGGATGACAGTGGACAAGGACTTTTTAAGAACCTGGCTTTTCATCTCTCTGCACGAGCATCTCTGGGACCCTCCAGGCCAGGCACAGCCCTGTGCCGACCTCTGCCGTAGCATCATTGTAGTGTCATGGTTTGCAACTGTGTCTGTCTCCCCTATAAACTTTTGGAGGGCAAGATTCAAGCCTGGCTCACTGCGCCTGGGACATGGCAGGTGCCCAGTGCACACTCACGGGAAAGCATTCAGACCCATCTGCAGATAAACCACATTTGTCTTGCCAACTATGAATGGTTCTTATTTCCTTTTACCCTGAGCAGAAACCCTGTCCCCAAACTCCTCCCCAGGGCAGGGTTTGTCCTTGCAGTGGCTCGTTCCTCTGGGGATCAAGGTTCCAAGTGACTTGCTCTAAAACATATGACCTCAGGAGGAAGCATATGACCCCAGGCAAGCTACGGGAATCCTCCAGACTGCAGGTTTGTGGACAGGGCACTGCCCCAGCTACCTTGCAGAGTCCATGAGTTCCTGTTTAGGAAAGTGCTTTGTGAATATGAAGCAAAGGAAACACATTCTTATCATGACTGCCCTTGCTGTAGTTCACACCATGGCTCCCAGAGCACATCAGACATAGCCAAGGGGGTCACTGCAGGTGGGGCCAAGCCTGTGCCTCCTTTCAGACGCTGCTGATTCCACTTCCTTGGGCAAGTGACTTTACCTCCCTTCCTCAGTGTCCTCCTCTGCAAAATGAGAATCAATAATTCTACCACCTCATAAGCTTGTTGTGAGGAATGCAACACATTACCATGCTGGGCAGGCAATAAGCACTCCAAAAACTGATGAAAGTCAGCTTTCATGATGATTTTCTATCTGTGGCACACATCTCTGGGACTAGATCCTCCTCACCATTTCCCCATTTCTATGCTTCACTTCCAGCATTGCCACTCTGAAGGAGTCCCTTCAGCCAGAAGCTTCCTTTTCTCAGGGGCAGTGGAGCAAATAGCTTCACTGGTGCGTCAAGGCACTCACTTATCAAGCACTTCACAGCTGGTGGCCAGGGACTGGGAATGGAGCTAAAGTGAACCAGTTTTGGATGATGGGGGCACACAGCTGAGGGGGTGGGCATCTGGGCACAGTGGACATCAGGGCCACCAGAGGTGGCTCATGTCACCATGGGGGCACTGAGTTGACGTGAGATCAGGGAAGTCTTCCAGAGGAAGCAACATTCCCAACAAATAACGAGAAAGTAGCAAGGCTTTCCAAGCAGCCTGAGTGAGGATGGGCACTAGAAGCTTCTAGACACAGGGAAGGCTACAAGGCAGAAGAGCCTGGCACATGCAGGGACCTGCAGCTCAGTGTGACTGAAATGACATACAGGGGACTGAGCTTGAAGGAGCAGAACGCCAGGGGCCTTGAATGCCATGGATAGGAGGTTGAACTTGATCCTGAGGCCGTGGGCGGCCACGGCGGGGTGCTTATGGAGGGAGATCCCGTGGGCGGCCACGGCAGGGTGCTTACGGAAGGAGATCCCGTGGGCGGCCACAGCGGGGTGCTTATGGAAGGAGATCCCGTGGGCAGCCACGGTGGAGTGCTTATGGAGGGAGATCTCGTGGGCAGCCATGGCAGGCTTCTTATGGAGGGAGATCCCGTGGGCGGCCACGGCGGGGTGCTTATGGAGGGAGATCCCGTGGGCTGCCACGGCGGGGTGCTTATGGAGGGAGATCCCGCGGGCGGCCACGGCAGGGTGCTTATGGAAGGAGATCCCGTGGGCGGCCATGGCGGGGTGCTTATGGAAGGAGATCCCGTGGGCGGCCACGGTGGGGTGCTTATGGAGGGAGATCTCGTGGGCAGCCATGGCAGGCTTCTTATGGAGGGAGATCCCGTGGGCAGCCACGGTGGGGTGCTTATGGAGGGAGATCCCGTGGGCGGCCACGGCAGGGTGCTTATGGAAGGAGATCCCGTGGGCGGCCACGGCGGGGTGCTTATGGAAGGAGATCCCGTGGGCAGCCACGGTGGAGTGCTTATGGAGGGAGATCTCGTGGGCAGCCATGGCAGGCTTCTTATGGAGGGAGATCCCATGGGCGGCCACGGCGGGGTGCTTATGGAGGGAGATCCCGTGGGCGGCCACGGCGGGGTGCTTATGGAGGGAGATCCCGTGGGTGGCCACGGAGGGAGATCCCGTGGGCGGCCACGGCGGGGTGCTTATGGAAGGAGATCCCGTGGGCGGCCACGGTGGGGTGCTTATGGAGGGAGATCTCGTGGGCAGCCATGGCAGGCTTCTTATGGAGGGAGATCCCGTGGGCAGCCACGGCGGGGTGCTTATGGAGGGAGATCCCGTGGGCGGCCACGGCAGGGTGCTTATGGAAGGCGATCCCGTGGGCGGCCACGGCGGGGTGCTTATGGAAGGAGATCCCGTGGGCGGCCACGGTGGAGTGCTTATGGAGGGAGATCTCGTGGGCAGCCATGGCAGGCTTCTTATGGAGGGAGATCCCGTGGGCGGCCACGGCGGGGTGCTTATGGAGGGAGATCCCGTGGGTGGCCATGGCGGGGTGCTTATGGAGGGAGATCCCGTGGGCGGCCATGGCGGGGTGCTTATGGAGGGAGATCCCGTGGGCGGCCACGGCAGGGTGCTTATGGAGGGAGATCCCGTGGGCGGCCACGGCAGGGTGCTTATGGAGGGAGATCCTGTGGGCGGCCACGGCGGGGTGCTTATGGAGGGAGATCCCGTGGGCGGCCACGGCAGGGTGCTTATGGAAGGAGATCCCGTGGGCGGCCACGGCGGGGTGCTTATGGAAGGAGATCCCGTGGGCGGCCACGGTGGAGTGCTTATGGAGGGAGATCTCGTGGGCAGCCATGGCAGGCTTCTTATGGAGGGAGATCCCGTGGGCGGCCACGGCGGGGTGCTTATGGAGGGAGATCCCGTGGGCGGCCATGGCGGGGTGCTTATGGAGGGAGATCCCGTGGGCGGCCATGGCGGGGTGCTTATGGAGGGAGATCCCGTGGGCGGCCACGGCAGGGTGCTTATGGAGGGAGATCCCGTGGGCGGCCACGGCAGGGTGCTTATGGAGGGAGATCCTGTGGGCGGCCACGGCGGGGTGCTTATGGAGGGAGATCCCGTGGGCGGCCACGGCGGGGTGCTTGTGGAGATCCCGTGGGCGGCCACGGCGGGGTGCTTATGGAGGGAGATCCCGTGGGCAGCCATGGCGGGGTGCTTATGGAGGGAGATCCTTTGACAGTCACCACCAAAGGGCCGCATCTGGCTTTGCAGTTTCCTTATCGATGGGTTCTAACACGTTAATTTTTAAATTCCAGGCTGCATTCATCCTGAGAGCTGGTAGCTGGCTGGCGCTTCATGTTTCACAGTGGCCCTCTCAGGAGGAATTCTTCCTTTCCAGGCAGCCCTTTTTGACCTCGAGATGCTCTTTGTGGGCCATCAGCTTCCCTCTGAGAGATGGATAGAGCCTGGCAGCCTTGTCACACGCTGCAGCCTGGGTCCAGTCCCCACTCCAACACCAGGGTCCTCCCCCAGTGACCCAGGGTCCTCCCCCAGTGACCCACGGACTCCACAGGGCTCATTTCCTTGCCCTTCCTCTGCCCCAACCCCCTTCCCTCAATCTGTTTTGTCATCCTGTGGGGCAGAGTCATCTTACTCTCCAGCCCCTGTACTGAGCTCAGACTGGAGCTAAGCACAGCCATCAAATGGATACCATCAAATCCTGACTGTTGACCTGTTGACCAGTATTTACTGAAGGAATAGGGCATGGGACACAGTGATGGGATCAGCCCACCAAAGGACAAATCCTGGTCCCACCATATTATGGTCTGAACTTTCATGTCCCCTCAAAACTCATCCGTTAAAACCCATATCCCCAAAGGGATGTTATTAGGAAGCGGTGCTGAGTCCCCTCCAAGGGCAACCCATCGGTAAGTGGCAGGAGAGCCCACCTCCACCGAAAGTTACAGCAAGCCATACCAGAAATGCAAAAGCCATGATGAAATGGATACAAACACAGCCAAAGCAAGCCTCTTGCTAGTCAAAATTCTCCTAACCTGGTTTTTCAAGGGCCATGGTTTTAGATTGCTCGAAGGCAGAATCAGTGATTAGCCAATGGCATTTTTTTCTTTTATTTTTTTGAGACAGAGTCTCATTCTGTCACCCAGGCTGGAGTGCAGTGGCATGATCTCAGCTCACTGCAACCTCTGCCCCCCAGGTTCAAGCAATTCTCCTGCCTCAGCCTCCCAAGTAGCTGGGATGACAGGCACACGCCCCCATGCCCAGCTAATTTTTGTATTTTTAGTAGAGACAGGGTTTCACCATGTTGGACAGGCTGGTCACTTTAGGTCAGGAGTTCGTGCTCCATGATATTTTATGCTGAGAATGTTATCCAGCATTTGTTCATCAGGGTCCTGCAGTCACACTCTCTTAGGTTCTTCCCTCTGACACCACCAGGGAGACAACTGCTGCTATTTCTCATCCAGTAGAAATCCACTGGGGAGGTCGCACGTCCCAAGACTAGTGTCCTAAACAAGCCCAGAAGCCAGATCATCTGTTTTCAGCCTCACAGGGCTGAAAAGGGGCCTGAACCCACACAGGCTCCGGTAACTGAGAGTCAGCGCTATCTTCCCTTCTCCTCCTTGCACTTAATAAATATTCACCCAGCACCTCTTCCGTGCCAAGGACTGTGCTAGAGCTGGGAATGCAGCAGAAAATAAAGAAGACAGTGCCTGTTTTGCAAGATGCACATTTTGTTGGCAGTAAATGAATGAATAAATAAATGCATAGCATGTCAGTGTGCCTGTGGCACTCAGCAAACACCGGGAAGGCAGAGCACACCCAGCCCCAGCCCTGCCCTTGGGAGGCTCAGCCCAGCACTGACAGCCATGCATGTGAGGGCCCTGGGAGGACAGAAGAGGCTCCTGGGGTCAGGGAACACCTGGAGGAGGAGAAAAGACCATAAGCCGTCATCTGCCACATAACTTTGTGGAGTGGGTTGAATTGTGTCTTCCCAAAAGAAATCATACCTGAGAGTATGGCCTTAGTTGAAAACAGTGTCATTGCAGATGTGATCAAATTAAGGGGAGACCATACTGGATTAGGCTGGGTCCTAATCCAATAAAGATCTGGTGTCCATATAAGAAAAGAAGAGACACAGAGACAGACACACAGAGGAAAGAGGCCAAGAGAAGATGGAGGCAGAAATCAGAGTGATGCGTCTGCAAGCTGAAGATTGTTAGGAGCCACCAGAAACTGGGTGTGGCAAGGAGCAGACTGTCCCCTAGAGCCTCAGGAGGAAGCATGGCCCCACTGCCACCTCGATTTCCGACTTCTGGCTCCCAGACCTGGGAGAGAATAAATGTCTGCAGTTTTAAGCCAGCAGGTTTGAGGTACTTGGTTACAACAGCCCCAGGAGAATAACACACTGTGCCTTGCCTGTTTCCTCAGGGCCCAACCTGTAGCCCTGGGAATGCCCCGGGTGACCTGGCCCTTACCTGCAGCAGCTAGCTCCAAACCAGCTGGGAACACCTTGCCTGCTGCTGTCACACTCTGTCTCCAGGCCTGTGGCTGGCTGGGGCCTCTCCTGCCCACTCAGACAATGCTCTCCTGCCCCAGCGCTTCGCCCCGCCAGGTGGACTCAGAGCCCTGGCAGCCTGACTCAGGGTCACTGCTGGTGCCATCCCCACGCCCTCGGAGGGCGGTTCTCAGCTGCATGAGTGCCCACAGTTGCCTCTGGAAAACCCCCAACCCAGGAGGCTGGGTGGATATGACAGGAAAGCCAGGGAATGGGAATTACATCGGGGCCTCACTCTTTGGTTGTGTGGCCCTGGACAGGGCACTGCATCTCTGAGCCTTCTGCCTCCTCTATGAAGCAGACAAGAGGACACCTACCTGGCCATGTCACTTGAGGATTAAGTGAGTAACAGATGGTCAGCTCCCAAGATGAAAGCCAGCCCCTTCCCCTCGCCCCGTCTCACATCCCAGTCTTCTATCAGCCAGGGGGCTTCACCCACCTGCCCTGCCCTGCAGCAGACCCAGGTAAAGGTTCTCAGCTCCTTGGCCCAGAGAACCCCCCCCAGATGGCCCTTTGCACATGGTCACTGCAGTTCTCTCAGTCTTCCCAGCCTATCCACAGGCTGCTGGGATACAGGAGCTGGTGACCACAGGCTCCGTCCACCCTCGGGACCTGTTGGCCTGAGCTCCCACCAGCCATTCTGGTAGCTCAATGGAGACAAACTACACTCACATCTAATCTACTCCAGTCCAGAATAAGCCCTCAGGGAAAACAAATTAAAAGTCAAGAGAGAGAAAATTACCATGTAGGTAGTGAGGTTGACTTATCCAATATCCTACTAGATGAGCACAAGCCCAGGAAGATATGAGGAGGAGGGTGGCAATGGTGATGATGATGGTGATAGTGATGAGGGTGGTAATGGTGATGATGGTGATGGTGGTGATGGTAATGGTGATGTTGGTGATGATGGTATTCATGGTGATGGTGATGTTGGTGATGATGGTGATGGTGATGGTGATGATGGTGGTGGTGGTGATGGTGATGATGATGTGATGGTAATGGTGATGATGGTGATGGTGATGATGATGTGGTGGTGATGGTGATGGTGACTGTGATGGTGATGATGTGGTGGTGATGGTGATGGTGGTGATGATGATGATGGTGATGGTGATGGTGACTGTGATGGTTATGATGGTGGTGATGGTGATGTTGGTGATGGTGGTGATGGTGATGGTGATAGTAATGATGGTGGCGGTGGTGATGGTGATGATGTGATGGTAATGGTGATGATGGTGATGGTGATGATGATGTGGTGGTGATGGTGATGGTGACTGTGATGGTCATTGTGATTATGGTGATGATGTGATGGTGATGGTGATGGTGATATGATGGTGATGGGCTAATAATATGATGGTGATGGTGGTGGTGATGGTGATGATGATAATGGGGACAGTGATGGTGATGATGGTGATGGTGATGATGATGTGATGGTGATGATGGTGATGGCGGTGGTGATGGTGATGATGATGATGGTGATGATGGTGATGGTGATGATTATGGTGATGATGTGATGGTGACAGTGATGATGGTGATGGTGCTGGTGATGATAGTGATGATGGTGATGGTGATGAAGATGGTGATGATGGTGATGATGATGATTGATGGTGATGATGATGTGATGGTGATGATAGTGATGAGATGATGATGGTGATGATGGTGATGGTGATGATGGTGATAGTGATGATGGTGATGATATGATGGTGATGATGGTGATGGTGATGATAGTGATGGTGGTGATGATGTGATGGTGATGATGGTGATAGTGATGATGATGTGATGGTGATGCTGGTGATGGTGATGATGGTGATGGTGATGATAGTGATGGTGATGATGATATGATGGTGATGATGGTGATGGTGATGGTGATGATGTGATGGTGATGCTGGTGATGGTGATGATGGTGATGGTGATGATAGTGATGGTGATGATGATGTGATGGTGGTGATGGTGATGGTGATGATGTGATGGTGATGCTGGCGATGGTGATGATGGTGATGGTGATGATAGTGATGGTGATGATGATGTGATGCTGATGATGATGTGATGGTGATGACGGTGATGGTGATGATGTGATGGCGATGGTGGTGATGGTGATGTTGGTGATGGTGATGGCAGTGATGGTGATGGTGATAGTGATGATGGTGGTGGTGGTGATGGTGATGATGATGTGATGGTAATGGTGATGATGGTGATGGTGATGATAATGTGGTGGTGATGGTGATGGTGACTGTGATGGTGATGATGTGGTGGTGATGGTGATGGTGATAGTGATGATGGTGGTGGTGGTGATGATGATGTGATGGTAATGGTGATGATGGTGATGGTGATGATGATGTGGTGGCGATGGCGATGGTGACTGTGATGGTGATTGTGATTATGGTGATGATATGATGGTGATGGGCTAATAATATGATGGTGATGGTGGTGGTGATGGTGATGATGATAATGGGGACAGTGATGGTGATGATGGTGATGATGGTGATGGTGGTGATGATGGTGATAATGATGGTGATGATGATATGATGGTGATGATGGTGATGGTGATGATGGTGTGATGGTGATGATGGTGATGGTGATGATGTGGTGGTGATGGTGATGGTGACTGTGATGGTGATTGTGATTATGGTGATGATGTGATGGTGATAGTGATGACGATATGATGGTGATGGGCCAATAATATGATGGTGATGGTGGTGGTGATGGTGATGATGATAATGGGGACAGTGATGGTGATGATGGTGATGGTGATGATGGTGATGGCGGTGATGATGGTGATAATGATGATGATGATGATGTGATGGTGATGATGGTGATGGTGATGATGGTGTGATGGTGATGATGATGATGATGGTGATGATGGTGATGGTGATGATTAAAGATGATGTGATGGTTACAGTAATGATGGTGATGGTGCTGGTGATGATAGTGATGATGGTGATGGTGATGATGGTGATGATGGTGATGATGATGATATGATGGTGATGATGATGATGGTGATGATAGTGATGAGATGATGATGGTGATGATGGTGATAGTGATGGGTGATGATATGATGGTGATGATGGTGATGGTGATGATGGTGATGACGGTGATGGTGATGATAGTCACGGTGATGATGATGGGATGGTGATGATGGTGATAGTGATGATGATGTGATGGTGATGCTGGTGATGGTGATGATGGTAATGGTGATGATAGTGATGGTGATGATGATGTGATGGTGATGATGGTGATGATGTGATGGTGATGATGGTGATGGTGATGATGATGTGATGGTGATGATGGTGATGGTGATAATGTGATGGTGATGGTGATGATGGTGATAGTGATGACGTGATGGTGATGGTGATGATGGTGATGGTGGTGATGGTGGTGATGATGCTGACAGTGACAGAAGCTAGATTCAATTGATCACTCAAAATATACCAGGCACTGAGCTAAGAGCTTTCCCTGTGCTTTCTCATTTCATTCTCACAGTCACACCAGGATGCACTAGTATTATCATCATCCCAGTATTAATCCCATTTCACAGGGGGCACAGAGGATTTAGGAACCTGCCCGAAAGCGTCTCAGCTGGTAGAAGGCAGAGCTGTGCTGGAATCCTCCATCATCTCCACTCTCATTCCTGCCTGCACCTCTGAGTGTGAGCGTCTTGCTCCACTCCAGTGTTGAAGGCTCAGCATTCTACACTCCACAGGTTCCTGAGTTGCAACCCTACTCTGCTGATGAGAGACCGAGGCAAAAGTGGCTGGCAAAAGTGACCACACTTGATGGGCAATTTATGGAACTTTCAAGAGAAGTGTGCTGTGCAGGCCAGCCTAGAGTGCAGCATTGAGAACTGAACTCCACATGAGGTGCAGTTCCCCTGGGCCACTGGGACTTTTATAAGAGGAAGCATGAAACCTTGAGAAGGTCACAGACACACATTGACAAGGATCCAGTGAGCCGATGGCATAGAATCTACTAAATCCAGCCACTGCTGCCCCAGGTTCCTCCATAACAAACTCTAACGCCAGGATCTCGAGGTCCGAGCAGCAGGCAGAAGTCACGGCTCTGGCCATGTCTTTTTCCTGGCCGGGATACTTAACAGCTGGTGCCTGTGATGATGTCACTTAAACTCCCTGGGTCTCAGCTTCTCTATCTGTTCAGTGGGTAAACAGCACCTGTCTCACAAGGCTGTCCTAAGGATTCCATGAGAAAACAGAATGGCCAAGACATGAGCAGGTACTTCCTAAATACGTAGGTACTCGTGCTATCTCCCAGATAACCATTTTCAAGAAATAGCAGGTAGCTAATTCTGAGAAGTGCGACTGTACACAGCAGCCTGCAGCGCAGCCTTGAAAGCTGAGCCCCATGCGAGGTGCAGTTCCCCTGGGCCACCGGGACTTTTACAAGAGGAAGATGGGATGAATGGAGAGATTGGGGGAAGAAGGACTTAAGCCAACAGTCTAAAGTCTGATGTTTAGGAAAATTACAGAGAGAATTTTCAATGACAATTTGCATCTAGGCACAACTTGTTTTCCAAAATTACAACAAGTTGCCAATGTGATACACTTTGTTTTCCTTTTATCTGATGAACATAAGGAAGAACAACAAACAGGAAATGTACAAGAGCGAGAATAGGAGGATAAAGCAGTAAAAAGGTCAACTAAGACCACCAATAAAGCCTTTACTAAGATAACCTGGATAAGACACACATCGTTATCCTGAGCAAATTCAGATCATTTAAAGTTCCAAGTAATTTTAAATGGATTGTCCAGGTTTGAAGATAAATTTTATTTCCAGAAAATGAGCACTCCTTTTTGGGCTACGGTTGCTCACTCATTTTTCCTTAAATGCAAATTGAGCCACAGGGGAGAAGCAGGCTGTAGATCTCTTTGTGGGAGCTGAATGAGTGCTTTCATTGCCAAAGGTAGGCTGCTACAGTAGAAACAATAAACTTTGGACTCTCATGAAATTTTGATTACATTCCAGTTCGGTCCCTTAATATCTGTGTGACAACAGTTAAAAGATGCTGTCCTCTGAGCCTCTGCTTCTTCAAATGCAAAAGGAAGATGCTAATATCACCTTCCTTCATAAGTATTAAATGAAATAATGTCTTTGCAAGCACCCAGTATGGATTTGAGCACACAGTAGGAATACATAAAATGTAAGCTTTTACCCTCCCCTCAATCAAATGAATCAATACATATCCAGCCTGCCCTTCAGAGTTTAAGAAGTTTGTCCAAGGTCACACAGCGAGTAAATATGCAAACCAGAAAGGGACCCTACCCTGTGCACTCTCTACTCCACAGTCCTGAGGCCCTCCTGTGTGCTGCTATGGGGGCTACAAAGACCATCATGTCTGGACTTTGCCCTCAAGGAGCTCACAGTCTAAAGAGGGAGAACTGAAGATGCACGCACAGAATTGCCACCAGGGAACTGTTGTCACCTTTGGTGCTACAGGTGAAGTGGGAGAAGAGGTGACTGCTTCCAGAGGAGACGGACCAGACTTCACAAGCACATACGAGTCTTGTGGCACAGCATGTTGAAGATCTTGTCTAGCACAGGACCTGGCAGTCAGCAGGAACTCATTGGAGGTTGGACAGATAGATGGACAAGAGTGAGTGGACAATAAGGGATATAAGGTAGCTGGTTAGCCGCCTGGCCAGTGGCCAGAGGGGTAGATAGATGAACAGATGGTGTGGTGAATGAGAAGATAATGGAATATGGCTAGACAAGTGGGAGAAGGTGAGTGCTAGGGTCTGAATGGCTGTGTTCCCCCCACCAAATTTATGATGAAATCCTAATCCTCAATGTGAGGGTGTCAGGTGGTGGAGTCTTTGGGAGGTAATTAGGTCATGAGGGTGGAGGCTTCATGGATGGTATTAGTACCCTAGAAGGCTCCCTCTCCCTCCTGCCCCGTGAGGACCCAGTGAGAAGGCCCTCCCCCCCACACCAAATCTGCTGGTGCCTTGATCTTGGACCTCCAGCCTCCAAAAGTGTGAAAAATAAGTTTCTGTTGTTTATAAGCCACCATCTATTTTTTTTTATAAAAGCCCAAACAGATTTCAACAATGGGAAAACAAGTGGTTTAGTAAGTGGGCTCATAAGTGGCTGTGTGGACAAGCAGCTGTTAGAATGAATGGCAAAATGATGGTGGGTAGGTGGGTGAGTGGTTGGATAGGTGGATGGATGGATGATGGGCAAGTGTGTGCATCTGAGGATGGACAGGTGGGTGGACACGGTTAGTGGATGGGTAGTGAGGTGGGCATGCACTGAATGAGTGTGTGAGGTTAGATGGAACGGGGGGTGGGGAGGTGAGTAGATGCAGTGAAGGACCATGGACAGGGCTGGCAGGGTTGGACGGGTGTACGAAGAGGAGCCCGGGAAATGAATGGGTCAAAGACTTGACCAAGTGGCTGGAGGAGAAAGAAAAAGGCAAAAGATCACTCCTGCCCTGGGTTGCCGCCACTTACCAGGCTGCAGTGACTAACAGGGACCTGGGCTCCCAGCTCCTCTCGCAGGCACTGGTTCTGCTGGGCGAGGTCCTCCACCTGGCACTGCAGGCCGATCTCCGACAGTTTCAGCCCATAGATGAAGCAGCGCAGCTCCTCCAGCTGCCCGCGGAGCTGGCGCTCTGTGGCCCGGTGCTGCTGCAGCCTGCGCGCCGCCTCCTCTCTCTCGCGCTCGCTGCGCTCTGCCCTCGCCTGCAGGGCGCGCAGTTCCGCGGTCGCCTCGGGGGCGCTCTGGAGGCCCGGGGCCGCGATGTCCCGCTGGGCCAGCAGGAGGCCCGCGCCGTGGCAGAGGTGTCGCACGTCGCGCTCCAGCCGCTGCACCTGCGCCCGCAGGACGCGTTCCTGCTCGCGCACCATGCCCAGCTGGCGCCGCTGGGTCCGGCGGCAGCGCTCCAGGGCCGCCGCCTGCTGCCCCACTGCCTGGTCCTTGCGCCGCAACCGCTCCTGCAACCGCCGCAGCCGCCACTGCTGCCGCCTGGCCACGCTCTCCTTCTCCCGGATCTACAAGTTGGCGGTGGATGAGGGCGTCAGCAAGCCCGAAGGACACGCCATGGCTCACATTGATTCTGTCTTGACTTACATTTCCGTATTTTGTGCATGGTGCGTTTTTGCATTTTGTGCATTATAATAGTGCATCAAAATATTATCTCTTTGACTGTTTTGCATCATTTTAAATTTTGCACGGAGGCAAGTGTCTCCCTCACCTCATCCACCCTAGTCTGGTCCCTGCACCCTCAGGAGCTCCCTGAGTCCTGGAAGGGAGCTGTGCAGGTGGCAGGATGGCCATCAGCGAGTGCACATCCTGAGGGCCGCTGGAGATGTCCCGATACTGCATACATCCGCATCTGAGTGCACACAGCTGCTCCGGAGCCTCCCAGGTGTCCCCACTTCCACCCCAGAACTGCCCAGAGATCCCCATTTCCTATCTACAGGGTCAATGCTTGGCCCACCCAGGGTCAGCTGGCTCCAGCAGGTGAGTCACGACACCAGTGCCACAGCAGCTGTCATTACTGTGGACTCTCCACCTGGAGGGAGGTATGTTACTACTTCTGAGGGACATTCAGAAGTGACTTGCATATCATGCAGCTAAAATTCACTGCGGCCAGGATGCCAAGCGCCTTGTACCTGACTCAGGCCTTTTCTTCTTTCATCTGCCCACCTGCCTGGCCAGGGAACACATCTGCCTCTTCCCACCCATGGGCCATGAACTGGACTGGGGTGAACCACCCACGGCAAAAATTAGAGTTGTTGCCTACTTTTCAGAATTAACTCCAGCAAAGGGATAGAACTGCCTCTACATTAATCTTTCAATTGCCAGCACTTGCTGCTGCTCTTCTGCCAGGGAGCTTCCGGAAAACAGAAACAAGCTAAGAGCAAACGTGAAAGAGGAAACCTGGGAACAGCTCAGACAAGCTTTGTTTGATAGTTCTGGGGAACGTGGGGCAGATAAAAGTTGGGGTCAGATTCCCTGGGAGGAGAATTCTCCCGGCCTTCCTGAAGGCATGTATTCTGTAATGATCTTTGCATGGTGCCCGGTGGAGGGACTTCAGAGCCCGGATGGTCTGCCTTTGACAGCTTTCAGAATGACCGCAGGTCACTACGGAAACAAGGCATCTTCATATGCAAATGCTTACTGGAAACATTGACAGCAACAAAGCAAAACTGCTATTTGGTACATACAGGTGCGAAGGGCATGGAAAACTTGCTCATGCACTCCTGCAAAACTCGCTTCAAATACAAATGTTTGCAGCGAGAGATTTAGGGTTAGAGGGTTGGGGGCTGGGTGGCAGCTGAGCCAAGGGGCAACTGAGAGATCCTAAGCAATTTTGCTATCACTTTGAACATCTGCTGCCCATCTGGAAATGGAGTTTTGTGACGAGTCTTTCCCAGGAGCATACACAGCACGAGACAGATTTAATAAGACGACGCATGTAGAAGAGGGTTTAGTGTTCCCCGGCAGAAACTGCTGGTCCCTGCAGTACCTTTCACTCCCTAACAGCGTGTCACTTGCTGTCACCCTCATCTTTTGCCCCTTATCACATTGTGAACATCATTACAGGGCTGGGTCCAATTCACCTTGGAAATTCTATATGCACATAGGGCACAGCTCGAAAAGTATTTATGACAGCATTTTCCACGAGACATCACATCAGTGGCAGAGGAGTCCCACTCAACACCACTCTACCTGTGTTAAAACTCCCCTCAGGATGGTAATGAGGAGGTACTATGAGCCAAGGAGGAGAAGTAACTCGATTTTCTGCACCTGAAGTTCAGTATAAAGGGAAAAAAAAATTCCACTAGGATATCTCCCTGGCATCTCAAGGACTATTTTCAATTTAATTGGAATCCTTGTATTTCCACGTCTGATTCTATTTCAGCAAATAGCTATGCCAAGTGCTTTTGCAGCTTTTGACAGTTTCTCACTGTAAGAAACATGTATGAAACACCTATGACCATCATGCCCATTATACACACCTGTGTACAGCTGACACAAGTTTCTCAAAACAGCACTCCCTCTAGCACATGTGATGTGCTTTTACGTTTCTTAGTCTCTATTGATTTGATTTTTCAGTGCTAGTTGTGAGCCCCTGAATTGAATTGATCTCACCTCCCACAGATGGGTCGCAACCTGCAATTTGAAAATCCCTGGCTGCATTCTAAATAGCAGCAGGCTAGAACAGGATGCCTCCAGGGACTGTTGGACGGCCGCATGCGGCTACCTTGGAGTTTTGTGGTTTTTGCCTCTGCAGCCTTTCCTAAAAATGGCCTACCCTCCAGCCCCATCATCCTTCCCCTGGAACATTTCAGTAATGGCTAATAATTATAAAAGCAGATAGTGTCATTTAAATACCTACTGTTGGGAGTGTTTTACATGTATCAATTCAACCCACACAACAATCTGAGGGGGTTGGTACTATATCATTCCCACTTCACAGATGAAGAAACTGAGGCCCAGAGAGGTTAAGTCACTTGCCCAAGGTCACACAGCTAGTGAGTGGCAGAGCCAGGGTTTGGCTCCAGGCCTCTGCCTCCACAGCCCCCGACCCTTAACTGCTCACTCCTTCTCCAGGGAGCTCTCGAACTTCTCCCCCTGCCTCCGCCATCTCTCTCTGCCATGCAGGGAGAATGGCATTCCCCAAACGACCATCTGACCCCGAGGCTTCCCTACTTAAGTTCCCTAAAGCTTGTTCCCATTGTATTCAGAATTGGGCCATGCTGCAAAGTTGGCCATCTGGCCCCTCTGGAACTTTCCGACTCACCCACTCCATCCCCAGCATGGCCGTATCCTCTGTGTTCTCCCACACCTCTGTGCTATGGCCCATGCTGTCACTCACGCCTCACAGGCCCTTCCCAACAAGGCCCAACTCACACGGCCTCAGCTCTCTGTAGCTCTCCTCAACTCCCCCAGCCCCCTGAACACACCCTGGGGGGGTTCGCACACTCCCCCATGTCACCCCGCATCCACGTTGAGAGTTATTTGTTTTTTATCAGTCTCTCCTATCTGCATAAGAGCTCCAGACCCCAGGAGCCCTGCATCAGCCAACTCTTGTCCTCAGGCTGTGGCCTGGAGCTGAGGTCCTCAGGCACAAGAGCTTCCAGCAAGTGTGCAGCCCCCACAGAGCACAGCTCCCACCCCCACATTCCTGCACGCCCCAGGCCCTGCAGTCACTACCATGCACCATGAACTTAGGATCTCTCTAACCTTCCTGACTGGGCTCTCCCAGGTCCGCCCTATACTTTGTCCACCTGCAGCTGCTACTGAGTTCCAGCAGCTCTGCAGTCCAGGAAACAGGGACTGGAAAGGAGAAGGAAACGTACCTGGCTGGCCAGCTCCCCCTGCAGCGCTGCCAGCTTCTCCTGGGCCTGCAGGCAGGCGCTTCTCTCCTGAGCCACGTGGGTGGTCAGCTGGTCCACCTTCCGGAGGAGTTTCCTCTCTGACAGCTCCAGCTCCTGAATTCTGCAGCATGAAAAGCAGGGAGGCACTTGCTCAGGGTGCAGTCAACATGGCCTAAGGCTTTTGCAGGGGCCAAATTATTATTATTATTGTTTTTGTCATTTGGTCAATTCAATGTTCTGGCAAAATTACGTTTTGTATAATATTCATGCATATAGTTCTAAAGATTATCTACAATACTTCAAAGACGTTATTTGAACAATTAGGTACCATGCATCAGAAATCTTCAATGGCCTCACACCGAAGCCAGTAATTGCAGATTCAGGTAATGCCAACTAAGAGTGCCTGAGCTTGAGCCATTTAGGCTAAGAGCTTTAACTTGGTGGTTTCAATGAATCCTCACATTACCAGCTGCAGGTGGGTTCTGCTACCCCTACTTCACACATGAGCAAATAGGATCAGAGGGGGCAGACTTTTGCCCAAAGTCACACAGCATTATAGAATCTAGTTGGTCTTACTTCCGGACTTAGCATTGTCAGCCTCTGCTCTGCTGTCTCCCATTTTAGCTACGTTCTTATAAACCTAAGGAATGATTGAAATTCAGAAAAAGATTTCTACAACTGAAAAGAATTAATCTCTGCATTACTTACTCTTCCAGATGAGAAGCTGGAAGTGGCTTAACTGTCTATTAGGAATGGCTAAGTCACAGGAAGGCTTTGCATGGTCTTGCAAACACACTGGAGCTATGTCACAAGCAGACGTGAACCCAGACTGGATGTGAACCCTGACTGCAGCTCTGTGGGAGGGAGACACAAGCAGGGTAGGGGCAGAAAGTCCAAAAAGAAAGCCCGGGCTCCTGGACCGATGGGGAGAGAAGGCACTGAAATGATTGGCCTGTCTCCCATTGTGCCTAGTTTCCAAGTCCCCTTAATATGTCAATATTGCCTCTATAATAGAAACCATGATACACATGAAGGTGCATTCACAGTCTCCGTGCCTAAGCTCTTCATATCCTCACTCCTCCCCAAGTCCCCGCTGGACACCTGCACATCCAGGACAGATACTGCTGCCCTGAGTGAAGAACTAGCTTTGCCTGCCGGCTCTGCCATTCACCAGCCATGGGGTCTTAGCACGGCTAGCTCAGCACTATGACCCTCCGTAACTTTATCTATAAAATAGAGGTCATTAACCTTGTTCAGTAGGTTTTCATGAAGATTAAATTACATGATGCATTATTATTAATGATAAGGCCAAGAGTCCCTCTCCTATTCCAGTTCTCATGCCCTGAGGAAAGGTCTCAAGGGTGGCAGACCAGAGTGTGCTTTCTCGTGAGGATCATAATCAAGCTCCTTCCAAACTGGACCGCAGGAGCAGCTCCAATTAGCCAGTCAGGCTGAGTGCTTTCCGATGAGTTATATGATATGGGGAGATTTGCTAGGAAAAACAAAAGCCTTTCTTTCTAGTCCTGAGACCAGTCTCTAACAATAACTATGAGAACAGTAGTTAATTCTGATACGATTCCTAATCTTAAACGAAGCAGAAAACGACAAATTTCACTCCTGCAGGGCAAATTTTGGCCCCAAGTTTATCCAGGCCCTAATCCCTGGAACCTATGAATGTTACCTTAAAATGCAAGAGAGACTGCAGATAGGATTAAGTCAAGGATGGTGAGATGGGGATGTGGACTCGGATTCGCCGGCTGGTCTCTAAGACCAATCACAAGTGTCCTTGAGAGAGGGAAACAGAGAGGGTTGAGTCTAGGGATGGCTGTGTGGCCACCAATGCAGGATTGCATGGAGCTGGCTCCAAAGATGGAGGCAAGGCCGGGAGCCCAGGAATACAGCTCTAGACCTGGAGAAGACCAGGAAATGGATTTCCCCTCCAGCCTCAGAGAGGGCTTGGCTCCACCGACAGCTCGACTAGCTCAGGAAGACTGATTCCCACTCCTGGCCACCAAGCTTGTGGTGACGTGTTACAGCAACCGTGGGAAGCTAATACACTCACAAATATGACATTGACAGTGCAGTATCACTGTTCCCCAATTAAACCAATAACAAATGTGGATGATACTTTTAGTGTGTTTTTAGTTTTTTTGTTTGTTTGTTTTGGTTTGGTTTTTTGAGATGCAGTTTGGCTCTTGTTGCCCAGGCTAGAGTGCAATGGCACAATCTTGGCTCACTGCAACATCCACTTCCCGGGTTCAAGTGATTCTCCTGCCTCAGCCTCCCGAGTAGCTGGGATTACAGGCAAGCACTACCATGCCCGGCTAATTTTGTATTTTTAGTAGAGACAGGGTTTCTCCATGTTGGTCAGGCTGGTCTTGAACTCCCAACCTCAGGTGATCTGCCCGCCTCGGCCTCCCAAAGTGCTGGGATTACAGGCACCGTGCTGGCCTAGTATTGTTTTAAGGATTAATTATGTTAATACTTGTCAAGCCTGTGAACAGTGGTTTGGTACTGAACAAGTACTCGGTAAGTGCTTAGCTATTATTAATTTTACGGCATGTAGATGAGGAATAAATATGCAAAATGATAGTGTTATGAAGATGGGAGTGGGATTTTCTTCACATTTCTAACAAAGATGTTATATTATTTTGAGAAGAAATACTTTCGTGCTTCAACTCTTTATTTAAAGCGAATCCAAGACATACTACCTGGCTTTTCCCCGCTAGACCCAAACACATTGTGACATTCGCCTGAAATCCGTGCTCAGAATTGTGCTTTCAGACCCTGGCCTCAGCTTTCGGCAGCCCTGAATCACTTAGTATTTCATCCCTCAGCCTCAGTTTACTCGTCTGTCAAAGGCGCTGATGTCACTCTATGCATCACAGGGTCCAAGAGAGCCAAGATGGGGCAAGTATGGGAGGGCTTAGCCCTGTGCCAGCTCCCTTTTCTCCTCCCCTGGCCCCTCTCCTGCAAGATGGTGTACCTCATCTTTAAAGAGAACAGAGGATGAGCCCTCGTTCCCCCACAGGCCCGGTCAGAGGCCCCTCCTCCCCATGGCTCATGGTGTCCCCCTGGGCACTCTGTCTCCCCCTCCCATGGAGGGGTCTCCTTTGGTTGGGGTTCCCTGCCTGTCTTCCTGGGGTCCACTGATCTTCTGGTTTCCACCACCAACCTTTCTAGAAGATTTGAATGTACAACCCTGTGTGGGCCTACGCTGCTAGTCTCTCAGGCCAGGGCCCTGCCTTTCCCAGCTCTCAACACCCAGGACTTCTGATATGGACTCAATGCATCCTTGCAGAGTTCCTGTGTTGAAGGCCTAACCCCCAAGTTCCTTAGAATGTGATTATATTTGGAGATAAGCCTTTTCAAAGAGGCAAGTTGAAAGAAAGTAATGAGCGTGGGCCCAGATCCAACCTGACTGGGGTCCTTGTAAAAGGAGGAGATGAGGACACAGACACACACAGAGGGATGACCATATGACAACACAGGGAGAAGGTGGAGTCCACAAGTCACGAAGTGAGGCCTCAGGAGAAACCAACCCTGCCGACCCCTCAAGCTTGGGCTTTTGGGCTCCAGAAATGTGAGAAAATAAATTTTTGTTAAGTCACCCAGGTCTGCAAATAATGTCATTTCATTATAACGCTGATGAGAAAAAAAAAGATTCCCAGCCAGGGCCACTGTCTATGTGGAGTTGGCCCATTCTCCCCATGTCTGCGTGGGCTTTCTCGGGGTACCCTGGTTTCCTCCCACAGCCCAAAACTGCACATTAGGTGAGCTGGCCTGTCAACACAGTCCCAGCCTGCGTGAGTGTGCGCGTGGGTGTGAGTGTCCTGTGCACGCCTTGCACCCTGAGCTGCCGGGACAGGCCCCAGCCACCTGTGGCCCTGAACTGGAACAACTGAGTAAATAATCATCTTACTTGTGTTTTTTTGAGTCTTTCTTAAATTTAAATTTGTTTGAGTCTTTCACATTTATTTCAATGTTTAACATTAGAAGTGGTTGGGGTCTTTATTTGAAAGTTTGGTGATGTTTTTGTGACCTGAAATATGCTGTAGGAACTTAACTCTTATTTGTATCAATTAGCCTGTGGTCAAATAACTTTTGTGGCCGGGCGTGGTGGCTCACGTCTATAATCCCAACACTTTGGGAGGCTGAGGCGGGCAGATCCCTTGAGGTCAGGAGTTCGAGATCAGCCTGGCCAACATGGTGAAACCCTGTCTCTACTAAAAATACAAAAATTAGCCTGGCGTGGTGATGGGTGCTTGTAGTCCCACCTACTCGGGAGGCTGAGGCAGGAGAATTACTTAAACCCAGGAGGTGGAGGTTGTAGTGAGCCAACATTATGCCATTGCATTCCAGCCTGGGTGACTAGAGTAAGATTCTATCTCAAACCAAAGCAAAATAATAAACAAAAACAAATTGGTTTTGTTGTATGTTGCTTCACTTAGTCACAGTTTCCAAGAACCTATGGACAACATTCAGTTGTGCTTTGTCATGGCAACCCAGGCAAACTAACAGAACTTAGTATATGACTCTTGGAGGGTAAGTGGGTTGCTGAATCAATGAAGGAATGGGCAATCACATAGAGTAACAGAATAATTTCTCTGATTTGTGAATTTCTTCATGCATAAAATTTCACCAAAGGGAAGAAAAGTGAATCACATGTGCATCCACATTCAATGGCCTGCCTTTACTGAAACAAAGGCAAGAACAAGAAAATGGGGAAGTCCTACAAAAATCCAAGGCATGCGGCTACTGGGACATGAGTAGCCTGTCAGAATCGATCCCCGCCACCACTGCACTGTGCTTCCATGCTGGGTGTCTCTGATCTACATGCAAGGCCTAACCTCGTTCTGCCAGTATGGGTGTCAAGACATCGTCAGGAAACAGGATGGGCTTTAGAGAAAGACCTGGATTCAAATGCCCCACCTTGAGACCAGGTCAACTTCATCAGGCAAACAGAGCCCACACCAGGAAGTTCTACAGAGAGAAACGGATGCAGAGAACCTATTTCAAAGATGACAGCAGAGTCCAAAGGCCAGACAGAGATGACAAGCAGCCTGGATTAGCAACTGCTGGAAGCCACCTCTGCCCTGGGGGCTGGACGGTCACACAAGGAAGAGATGCTGTTACCAGGGCAGGGCAGAGCAGCCAGGCCACCTAGTAGGAGCTGGGACCACAGAGGAAGACGAGAGTACGTCTGAGTTACAGCCACAGTGGGAGATGTCACTGTGGGAATAAGAACGACTTTATTTTAAATGCTAATCCAGCACGTGACTCTTGACTAACCCTGAGTCCACGAATGCCTCCAAGATGTGGACTTGATGTAGTTCTCTTTACGTAGAAACACCTATTCGTAGTGAGTTTCCTCCAAAACAACCCCTGTTGTTGCAGAAACCATAGGCTGTGATTCCTGTAGCCACCTATGCAAGCCTTCCAGAGCACATATGCTTTTTCCCCAGAGTATAAGCCCTGGGTTGGGGGTGGAAGGTTTGCTGCATGGATATCTATTTGTCTGGCAGCTGCCTAAAATCATGCTTCTGTCTGCAAGTTCCCCTAAAAAAATCACCCCAAACCGACAAACTGGATTTGTCCGCCTCTTTCTTTGGTTTCTCAGTTCCTTCTGTACTTCCAGGTCACTTTGTACATATGACCCTTTCATGGAACAGTCACCCAGAGCAGAAGAGAGGGAAAAGACCTGGCTTCTCCCTGCCTCCCTCCATTTCAGGGCCTCCCGTTGGCTGCACCTAAATGGAAGCTTTTGAGCAGAGGAGCCCAGGCAGCCTCACCTGCAGGTACACAGCCGAAGAAGGAGGGCGGGAGAAGCAGAAGGCAAGTGACTGCGTGGGCAGGTTACGTGCCTTCGGAGAGACGGTTTCCCCAACTGTGTGGTGTGATTCAACACACCATGGTGACACACTCTGATGGCCCTGGGGTTTGTGAAATACACACAGAGAGATCAAAATGGCATCGCTACCTGCTTCTCAGCCCGGACTCTGATGTCACGTACTTGTCCACCGCTGCTGACAGCTTCTGCTGGGAGGACTCCAGCTGCCTCCTGAGGGCCCCCGTATCCACGTCTGGGCGACCAGCTGCTTCTTCCTGAAGACATGCCTGCTCCTCAGCACTATCTTCCATGTCCTGGAATATCCAAGATGTGTCAATCTTCACATCAACGTTCATTATGTCGAACACTTCACTGCTGGGGGCTCTGATGACATAGCTGAAACTCTTCTCAGTCCGTCCCTTAGCTGTTGGCTCCATCTCGCAAATATTTCATGGGGCAAGACTTAATAATAAAATTAAGTGAGTTTGCAACATTGACTTCCTGGAGATTTCAAGGTGGTTGTTGTGACTTCAGATTGTTCAGGAGAATATCCTTTGAGAAGGGCAAGAACAGGTGGATTATTCATGAGTGGGTGACTTGGGTTTCATCTGCACAAGCATCATACAATATGAATGAAAGCCTCTCGTTTTACAAGTCAGCATGCCAGAACCATGCGAAGCAAGAAAAAGTTGCGGAAAAATCACATGAGATGAAATGCCTAGTGATAAACACAGAGAGGAAAAATAAGATCTCCAGGTAAGGCCATCAGATGTTAGAGACTGCCAGTAGTCAATGAAGCTCATCTTTTACCACATAATGAATAAAGTTCCACACCTCCTCTCTGAGTACAGCACATACTTTTCAAGGACCTAGAGTTTGCTAGGGGAAGAGGATGGGAAATTTATGCTGCCCTGGGTGCCGTCTGCACCAGGGCCGGGGGCCTCTCCTGCCTTACCTAGTCTAATTCTCCCGGTGACCCTGTGAAGTAGGCGTTACCATGACCATTATACAGATGGTCCGATGGAGGCTCTGGAAGGTGAAGGAGCTTATCTGGGCCCCACAGGTGGGATGGGAAGTAGCAGAGTCAGGATTCAAATAAGGATCTGACTCCCAAACTAATGAGTATGTGTTCTGACACAGGAGATACAGTAATAGGTGAGCAACAAGACCCCAAAACAGGAGCAAATGCGTCCTTTGGGCACCCGGAGGAGGGGGAGGGAGCCCCAGGCTGAAGAGATCGTAGGAGGAATGGGGGATTACAGCAGAGAGAGGTGGGGAGGGGACTCACCCAGGTGGGGAGCATCCTCAGGCCACTGCCCCGCACAGAGAGGCAGGACAGGTGAAGGGAACGGGAGGACCAGACTGAGCTGGCCCGGTGGACACACAGGAGGAGGAAGTGGGGAGTGAGGACAGAGGAGACTGGGTGCCATCCTCTTACAGGAGCTCAAGGACTCTGGCGTTTCTGTGGGCCCCTGGGAGAAGGGAGGTGCCTGGTCAAATGTCATTTTGAGGATCGAGCACTCTGGGTTTGCAGGAGCAAGATGGAGGCAGCTGAACCTGTAGGAGGAGGCAGCACCACCGGCCAGGCCTGGTGCAAAGAGGCGTCAGGACCAAGACAAACAGAAAATAAGAGGCTTCCGTCTCCCTGTTAAAAATAAGAAGTGTCCCCCCTCCCTTTTCTTAGAGCATTTACTTTAGAAAATTTGTAAGTTCTTTCTTTGTCTCTTTGAAATATGTGTAAATCCTTTTTAAAGCGAAATAAGCCTTTTGCCAGCTGTATGACCCGGGAATGTTTTCCTGAAGGACCTGGGCACCGCCTCTTTGGGATGTAAATTTCAAGGAAAACAGCGCCCCTAGTGTTCAGTGGGAGGAAGGAGCCTAATTGGGCAGGCGCCTGGCTCCAAGATGCAAAACCTGTCACAGGAAGTGACAGAAGGGTGGAACCCAGGTGCAGGAGACGTTTTTTTCCCCCTTTGTATCAAACAAATTAATGAACACAGAGGGTTGCCCCAGTTGCCAGGTGAGTTTAGGATGAACCATGTGAAACAATGACACTATCAAGTCCTTTTCCGTAGGGATGAGGGTGAGAGAATGTGTGCGTGGATTGTGCCTGCCTGGCTATACAAAAGGGTGAAACTTCTTTCTGTCTTTGCAGTCTCTCAGTGGGTTGCCTGTAATGCATCTCATATCTTGGTTTAATGCTTATTCAATAATAAAACTTTTTTTTTTTCTTTTGTGATGAGGTTTTCTGCGCTGGGAGAAGCTTTTGTCTTTAATCATATTTTTCCAACAGTGGCCAATGTCTTGGTGGCCACAAGGGGTTTCAGTGGACCTGGGGCGGTCAGAGGCGGGGGGCGGGGGTGCAGTGGAGCCACTCAGATCCCAGGCGCTGGGACCAGGCTGCCTAGGTTCCAGGCCTGTCTCCGTCGCTTCTCAGATGTGATTTTGGACAAATTACTTAACTTCTCAAAACAAAAGGAGGGTAAAAATCGTGCCTAAGTGAAGAGCTGTGGAGGAATAAATGAATCAATCCCTGCAAAGCCCTCAGCAGAGCACCCGGCACACACTAAATACAGCATGCTGTCTGCTGGGTGGGGGGAGACGCAACACTGTCCAGCCGTGTCCAGCTTTCAAGCCTACTTGCCACATGATCCTAGGCAAGTGACTTGGCCCCCTGCAAGATGAAACTGAGAGCAGTCCCCACTCCCTGGTGTGGCGATGACTAACTGAGCTCTGGGGAGGTGGCGGGGGGTGGTGGTTGGTCCTGTATCTGCACTGCACCGTGAGCCCCGAGGAACATCAGCCAGGAGGAGCCAATGCAGAGCAGGAGGATTGAGTGACAGCTGAAGGCAGCAGCAAGAGACTGAAAGATTACCCCAGGCCCACCAAGGAGGAGGAGGTGTTCCAGCCCTTCCTTGGGAGCAGCCCTGAGGGAGGGCACGTCCTTCCTTCTCGCCTAAGGACAGTGAAGCAGGCAGGGCCTCTCCAGGGAAGTGTTCTTAGGTTTTTTAGGTAAGTCACGGAGGCTCTTGGGGGAAGAAGAAGGTGGAATAGAGAAAATCGTGGCCTGCCTATGGTTTACCAACCTCTGTGGTAGCCTGGGGTGGAGATCTAAGCCTGCAGCCCCCTCAGAAGTGACAGGGCCTGGACAGGAGAAGGGGACAGATTGATGTGCAGATGTAAGGATGTAGGGTTCTGACCCCTTGGGATCCTTGGGGAGGTTCCCTGAGACTGAGGGTGGTAACAGGGAGAACACAGGCTATGGAAGAAATCAAGAGTCCCCGTTTCTACTGGAACAACAGCCCTTGAGAGTTGGGGGAAAGCTGGGAGGGAAATAAGGAGGTCTGGCCGTGTGAAGACCTGGGCTCCACCCTACTTCAGAGCCGGAATCTGGGGCGTAGAGAAGGGCCCTACAGAAGGCCCCAGGAGTCCCTACAGAAGGCCCCAGGAGTCTAGACAACCAGGCGGGGCGGGAGGGAAGAAGACCCCACAATGGCATATTTGCCATTTCCCACCCAATTTGGCAGACCCCTGGCAAACCCTGTTTAAATGTGAGAAAATAACCAAATGTCAAACTGGCCATTGTTTGTCCTGGGAGTGTCAGACAGGACTGCTACTGGTTACAGAGGGGTTACGGCCGGCGAGGAAGACGCGGGGGCCACAGTCCTGGACGCTCCTGGCGAATAGAGGAGCAGTGGATGGGGGCAGATGTTGAATTTACTTGGGAAGGATGGGGAAGCCAGAGCTAAAGCGGGGCATGCAACCAGCCAGGGTGAGCCTTGCCCCTGACTGGGGGAGAGGCCCGCCCACACACCGAGCTGGGGGCAGGCTGTGTAGGATTTCACACCCTTGAGCGTGAGCCGACTCTCAGGGCATCCGTGTGAAGTGCAAAGCCCTTTTCATCTAAGTTGCTCGGCACGGGCACTGCGCTTCAGCCAAAACACGTGCGGCCAACTGCAGACCCGGAAGGGAAGTGGGGTTCGATGAGAAAAGCCTCACACCCATGGGGTAATGACCTCCCAGTTTACCCAGAACCTCCTCCATTTTAAAACAGGAAGTCCTGTGTTCCCAGAACCCCCCGCCGTCCTGGACAAATCAGCCCGGCTTGTCCCTGCATAACTGGTCTCCCGGCCTCAGCCCCAGCCTTGGCTCCTCAGCCCGCAGGAGGCTGCCAGAGTGGCGGTGACAGAACGCAGTCTGACCCCTTGACTTCTCTGCCCCAGAGAAGTCCCTGGTCGCCTTTGGCCTACAGAGGATTGAGGTGTAAGAGAGAGAAATGGAAACCTGTGTTTGCACCACGGACATCTCTGTGCCAGGAACATTCGGGGCTGGCTCTCCACTGAACCTCCCAGCTGACCCGTGGGGAGGGCTATGCTAAAGTGTGGAGCCACACTTCTCCTTTCTACCTGAGGAGGTGACCTTGGGTTTCCCAGACTTTGTAACTCTGCTGCCCTGGAAACCACATACGTGTTACTAGACAACAACATCCAAAGCCCTGGCAGATATGCCTGACCTGTGCACAGGGCTGTGGATGAGGGGTGAGTGCACTGAGGCATAGCACAGCTCTGAGGCTTCCTGAACACTGGGGTCCTAGCAGCCAGGACTGTGCCTAGCAGGGAGCCGGGAAGCCATGGCTGGGACTGTGACAAGAAATACTGGTTCCTAACAGGGACTCTGGATTTCTCTGCAGGGAAACCCCCATACCTGCCAGTGTGAGCCTCATGCTTCATCCTGCCCTGCCTCCTGGAGGGCCAAAGAGAACGGGTCCTGGTCCCGGGCCGGCTGTATGGACTCCTCTGAGGACAACTCCCAAGGAGAGAACAGAGGATGCTATGTCTCCCACCAGTAGCCACGGTGGCCTGTGGGAGCCTGCGGGTCTAACCCTCCAGCTCAGACCTCTCCCAAGGCCTCACATGGGAACTATCACCACCATTCCTCAGAGCAGCAAGGACATTGCCAGTGTCTGCAGCAGGAAGAGGCCAGGCTGGCAGGGACAAATGGGTCTAACTTCAAAGCCAAGGCCATTTCGGTCACATGATCTCAGTGGGAGAGCCCAGCAGACAGACACTGCCCTTTACTCGCTGAAGGATGGGGACAGGCAGGCGTGAGGACTGTGCTCCTGCAGTGGCTGCAAGAGTGCTGGACCGACATTCCAGAGACCCATGGGTGCCCCTAGACTTCTGCCCGCAGAAGTTAGCACAGCAGTGCATCCTGTGCTTCCCGGCCGGAAAGAGTAGGCGTGCCTTTGTTTTCACTCACTGTGTGATCCCACTCTCCCATCGCCCCCTGGGCTGCTAGGATGCCTATGTTTTCAACCGACATCAGTTTGTCTGTATTTCACCAAGTGTTCGTAAGTTATGGAGGCTGAGCTAGTGGGTGCTTTGGGGTTTTGATTTCAAAAGAGAATGAGTAATGCTGGGCCATCCTGGTGCATTTCTGCTTAGAGATAGATCCTGGGATGTGGTGTGAGCAGCGCTCCCCAGCTGGCAGGGCCCTTTCTGTGCAGGGCACTGTGTCCTTCTCCATCTGTGGATCTGGTCTTCTGAGAACTTCTAGCTCTTCTGTCACCCTCACCCCATGAGTTCCCTCAACCGCCTAAATTTTAGTTGTTTCCCTTTTGTCCAAAGGTCCTTCTCACCAGAGACCACAGACCTGCTCCTTCTACCTGATGAGTAGGGCCTGAGCCCGTCCACCTGCAACCAGCTGAGCATGACCCGGCCTGGCCTTCAGCCGGCTTTTCCCATGCAGACACAGCCAGCCTCCTCATCACCTTCAGTCTTCTGTTTCACTTCATCTATTCTAATTCCAAACGTCTTCCTGTGCAGAAGTTTGGGAGAGGCATCCTGTGAGCAGGTGGCTTCTTCTGGAGATGCCCCCACCCCACCCAGCCTAGAACAACAACAGGAACATCATCGGAAAGGAACTTGGGAAATTTCATCCTGGGCTGACCATCCTCAGCTGGTGTCTGACTCTCTGTAGCTGCCCCACTCCATCCGCTCTCCAGGGAGGCCTCCAACACCCTGACAGCTCTCCTGGCTCCATCCAGGGGTGGCCTCCCAAGGCAGGAAGAGCTCACTTCCTCCCCACAGTGGTGACAGCAGGACCTGGTCTCGGGGCCGCTGTGGAAATGACCTAGTTCCTGCAGGTGCTTCAGCGTCTCCTCCTTGGCAGCCCCTTGCAAATCACGACCGAGGTGCAACACAGGCCCGAGTGTGGCCTGGTTGGTGGTCATGTCTGCTCTATCAGTCCTCAGTTCACCTGGTCCCAGGGATAGTCATGCTCTGAGACTTTTGCCGTGTCACACCCACAAGAGTGACAGAGCCCTCGGCCTCCCCTCCGAAATCTGAGGTCCCTGGGGTCGGCTCCTCCATGATGGGCAAGGCTCCAGCCCCTCATCAGAGTCCTGCCCTCTCTCTCTGGCTACCAGCCGCTAAATCCAGCTGTGAACAGATTCAGAGGTTTTGCTGACCAGGACTTGAACTGGGGTTCACATTACAAGGACACTTGCAAGTCGCGCCGGCAGACAAACTCTGGGACGAACACAGCATGGTTCGTGGAGATTTATGTACACAGGGCAGAGACGGCACCCACCTGGGTCCAGCTGGACACGCACACTGTGGCCTGGGGAGGCATCTAGCGTGGGGATGAGGACTCGGGCCTGTCCCCAGACAGTGCAGTGGCTGCCGATCCCTTGGTTTCTGGTAATTGCACTTAGTTTCCTGGCATTCAGGTCTCTGCCCCCTTGGGCCTTCAAGGTGCCAGAGCTGGGACATGGATGTGGCTCCAAGTTTGACAAAATCCCCATCGTCCCTGCAGAGTCCTTACGGCTTGGGCTGGCCAGGACCCAGCCATGCGTCCAAAGGCTTCCCCTTAAAGCTATTGTCAAATATACATAAATTCTGTTTGCAGTCTCTGGACTTTGAATAGCTTGTTTCGCTGTTGAATTTGGTTTGAGTGGGGTTGGGGTTGCCGTAGGGACTCAGTTTATTCCATAAACTCTTTTTCTATCCTGAAAGATTAAAACATAATTTGAAACGACACAAGAACCAAGGGTTAAAATGACTGGAGGATCCCTTGGCTTTATCTGCCCCCTCCCCCCACTGCTGTCATGAACACCCCAGCTGAGCCCTGAGGGACCTTCCTCCACAACCCAGGAGAAGCAGCAGCAGCAGCAGGATCAGATCACCCATCCCCCAACACCCACCCACTCCCTGTGGCCACCCCCCCCCCCGATCAGATGGGACTGAGTGTCAGCTGTCCTCTAAGACCTGAGATCCTTCCTTTACTCAGTCCATAAACATTGAATGAATATCGACCATGTGTCCAGCACTGTCCCAGACACTTGGGTACAGAAGGTACCAGACCAAAGCCTTTGTGGACTGGGGTCAGCCTCAGGGACGCCCATGCGGACATCAGGCAGGGCCCTGGCCTCAGAGCTCAGCCCAAGGGGTCCAGGTAGCTACCTGGTGGGTGCTGTAGGTATCCCCGGAACCCAGGGGGCCCTCAGCCTGGGCTGGATTCAAAGACAGAACTCTAGAGTCTATGGGTCCTGGCAGCCCCTGGCTCTGAAATGGTCACTCTCAGGGAGAATGTGCAAGGGTCCAGGTGTCTAGGGTGGGAGCTGGGTCCTGGGGACACACAGGGCTCAGTGGTCAGAGGAGGACCAGATGCTGAGGTGGCCTTGTTCCAGAGGCCCCTGAGCATGGCACAGGTGTCAAAATCCACCACAGGACAGGGGTGAGAGGGAGCTGGGTGGCTTCTTACATGGGCACCCTGGGCACTTTGCACGTAAGTGGCAGTCTGGGCCCATGAGCTGTTTGTCCAGCAACCTCCTGCTCCTGCAGCCCTTGAACCTGGAAGCCAAAGACCCTGGACTCTACAGAGGACTTACTGGTCCACACGGCAACAGAGAGCACCAAGGACTGAAGCCAAACTGGAGAGAACCTTTAGAATAAAACAGAGTCCCTCTTTGTGGATGAAACTCCACAGACGAGATTCTTATTCACAGTGAGCCTCCCTGATCCGCCTCCTCAGGGCGGGTGTCCCCTGGTGACCCAGACCCATGAGCTGAGGCATCCAGCACAAGGCCACCTTCCACGGTGCCTCATCTCTCAAGGAACGTGACCGTCAGGGACTGGGAGGACTCCTCCTGTTTTAGAAAATCACCATTTTCATCTGCGAAAAGGAAAGGGTACCAACCCGAGGTCTTGGCTCACTGAAGTCCTCAAGGCCACAGAATGAATGCTAGTGAGAAAAACAAAAAAAGGAACAAAAACTATAAAATAATACCAAAAGAAAATGAGGAAAAGAGAAGAAAAAGAAAAGAAAACAGATGTAAGATATGTAGTATGGAACTCAATGACAGCATTTTACAAGAATTATGACACTGAGTTGTTGGGTTGGGAAAGAGAAATGGGAAGTAAACAGGCTTTAGGAACTGATCTCCCCTGGGAAACGCATCCTGGAGCCTTCCACACTCAGGGTGGGTTATCCCGACCCCCTCCCCAAACAGGTGGCTAACTCAGACAGGGGAGATTGACACTCTGGACCGGGACAGGTCTTTTTCGTGCTGTGATATGGACTTCATGCAGAACGTGGGCAGGCCAGTATAAATAGACGAGGCCCAGCCAATGGTCATGGTCAGTGGCTCCCACCAAGAGACGGAGGCACGATGTGTGCACCAAAGATCAGGGTAAATTCCACTCCAGGTCACCCAGTCCAACTTTCCCCTACACCACACTTGCCCAGCCCTCTACCCACAGGCCCCATGTGACTCAGGGCAGCTTTGAATGTGGCCCAGCACAAATGTAAACGTCCTTAAAACATTATGAATTTTTTTTTTTGCAATTTTTTTTTAGCTCACCAGCTATTGTTAGTGTTAGTGTAATGTATGTGTGGCCCAAGACAATTTTTCTTCCAATGTGGCCCAGGGAAGTCAGAGACACCCCGGCCCTATACCAACTTTGCCAGGGTTCTTTCTTCCAAGAGAGCCACTGTTTAAAATCTTTCATGCCATTTGATTAGTTTACTTATAGAGAAAAAAAAATCAGGGAAAAATGGTCTTAACAGGAGGAAAAATTAAACACGTTGACTTAAAAGTAGAATTCTTTTCTTACCCTTTTCAGGACTTGCTTTGTTCAAAAGAAGTTGCAAGTCATTAGGTGAAACATATCTGAACATCAGCTGGGGCTTTTGAAAATAATCCTTGATTGGTCTTTTTCCCCCCAAAACAAGGGAATATCTCCTTATATTATCTACTGGAAAAGTCCAAACTAACAGCCATCAACTTCTAAACAAGGTGTAGGATCACTGAAAGTCAGAGATAGAAGGGGCCTTGGGAATCACCCAGCCTTTCATCTTCCACATGGGGAAACTGAGGCCTGGGGAGATGGAAGGATTCATTAAGACCCTCCAGTGGGGTGTGGCAGGAAAGAGTTTCTGGCAATGACAAAGGGACTGATGAGTCAGGGATAGTGGTGGCTGGAGCTATTTCCACGGTCACAGGCCCCAATGCCTATAAGGAAATGAAGGTGGCATGAGGCATCTTGAAAGGTTTCCAGCCCTACAGGCCTCATCAGGCATCCATCCTGGCCAGTCCCTCCTGCTCTACATGCCAGTCTCCACGACTCCCTTCTGCGGCAAAAGGAGACAGACCAGTCCCCAAACATTGGCTTTGAGAAAAGAGTCAAAGCAGAGCCAGAAAGAGGATTCCAACATTTCCCAGGTATTCTCACTGCTGAGGATATAGTGCATGTTATTTTAAGTGTGTGCTCATTGCACTTGACTTTTAACATTTTAATCAGCAAGGATGACCTTGGGCATGTTTTAAGCCTTTCTTTTATCATATCTGGCTCTGTGACGCATTTTATCAACAGAAGTGGTAGAACTACCTAGGAGATAGGAAGAACTGGTGCTGCCAGTCCACATGCCTTGCCTGGGCCCTGGGCTGCGAACTTTCATATCCTCAACCTAATTTCATACCTACATCCACCCTCAGAGACAGAGCACCATTCCTAGCAGCACATGAGAACACCAAGGCCTGGGGCAGAAGGGTGAATTTCCCAGGCTCTCTGGGCCCACCTGGGCAAGACCAGAGGAGAGCCCAGGCTCATCTATCTGCAAAGCCAGCTCATGCCTCAAGCAATTCTTAAATTCAGTCATACTTGAGACTCCCTTGAGTTCTCAAAATATCCTTGGAAGGCTGGTGAGGGTGGGCATCTGGCAGATGGGGACTCTAGGAATCAGCTAAAACTGGGGTTCCCATGAGGGTAACCAGGGAACTGGCAGGCAAGCCCTGCCCCCACCCCTGTGCACAGATCCTCAGTCCACTTGCGACCTGGCAGGGCCCTACGCCTCCAGCAGAGATGGGAAGGTGATTTCATCTGCAGGGAGCCGACTCTCATGAAAGAAGGGAGAGGAAGCATCTGAAACAGAGATGAAATCTTAAGAGCTGTCCCATCTCTCTGGGCACATGATTTTATTCTCTACAGGACTGACTCTACAGAAAGGCTGTCATCCCATTTTTGGACAGCCCCGGAATCTGCCTTCCAGAGCCTTCTGCCCTGGTTTGTCCCTGAAATGAGCCAGCTTCCTGTCTCACAAGACCGGCCTCAGACACATGCAGCCCAGAGATGCACTTTCTACCTCCTCTTCCCAAGCTGATCCCACCTCGACCTTTGAGATTCAGGTGAGAACCCCTCTTCAGGCAAAGGCATGCCGGCCCCCAGGCCTCCTGGATGGGTTCAGCAGCCCTCCATCTTGTTGCCACACTTGAACTTACCTCTGTGACACTAAACAGGCAATTATTATTTTTCTGTACTCATCTAGGATCATTTGCTTACTCATCCTCAAACATTTGATGATGCCCTACCCTGCGGCAAGAAATGTCTTGAATCAGATGAACACCACGTAGACCCTGTCCTCAAGGATTCACAGCCATCAGGTGGAAGAAGATGAAGGGCAATGCCATGATAAAGCTGCTTTGCATGTGTCCTGAGCAAGACTCATGTGTGTGTCTGGACCAACGTCATATGGAGGGGCAGGGTGGGATGGCTATGACATCCATGGAGACCCCAGCCATCCCTTCCTAGCTGCAGGACCATGGACAGGTGTCCTAATCTATCCCTGCCTCAGTTTCCTCACCCATAAAATGGGCATCATGGTAAATGGGCTGGTGGAAAATACCCAAAGCCCAGTGAGAGGCCAACCTCACATCCTCTGGGATGGGAGAGGCTGCGTCTTCCAGGACCATGGGACTGGTTTGGGGAATATAGAAGTTATTTAAAAATGAATGAGTCCCTGGAGGAGAACCTGTGTCTGTGGTTGGGGGATGCCACCGACCTCAGCAAGCTAACATGCTTCACCTCTTTCCTAGTGAGACAGCAGGGGAGGGATTCTGGGGAAAGGCTTTCGTGAAAAAGACACACAGAGTTGGCCCGGCCTGCAGAATTTTTGACAGCCATTGAGAAGGAAATGCCTTTACCAGGAAGGAATTTTGAGGAACTACCAATTTCCATGAGGTGCTGATTTGGGAGAAGAAGGGCAGAGAAAGGAGGGCTGGAGACAGAGTCTATGCTTTGGACGTTATGAAATAAAATGATTTTGCACTAACATTTCATGGAAAGAAACCTGGGGACAGTGTGAGCTGCAGTCACCTACCTTTTCCTCCAGTTCTTTCAGGTGCCGCTTCTGAAACTCCAGTTTGTCCTCCAGTTCTCGAATTCTCTGAAATACACCAGGCTATGTGTCAGAAAAAGTACATTTTCCAGGTTTAAAACCTCTGTTTTTTTTTTCTTTTTATTGTGGTCTAGCACAGAAGCCGAAAAGGATACAAACGCTGTGGGCAGCTTGGTGAGCTCTGATACGCGCACAAGCCCGTGTCACCACCGCCCAAAGCAAGACAGAGAGCGTCCCAGCTCCCAGAAGGCCTTGGCCCCCCGGCTTAATTCCAGCCCTGCGAAGGAATTCTGTTCTGACTTCTATCGCTAATAATGGATTGTTTCTGTTCTAGAAGTTTGTGGAAATAGAATTACACAGTACACATTCTTAAGAGGGGATCTTTTGAAAATAAAACATTGAGACTGGGCCAAAACATGTAGGCGCCCTGAGCAGCTAATAAAGGGCATGGGTGGGATGTGACACCAAGTCACGTACTTGTCCGAGATTTATTTAGCTGCAGTCTAGGGGCTGGGGGGAGGAAGGGAGAAGGGCAGAGGAGGTGTTGGTGGGAGCCGCTGCACCAGCATCCACCCTACCCTCTTAGAATCCCACTCAGCACGTGGTACCATGGTGACCAACAGATCCGGTTTGCCCAGGAGTTTCCTGGTGTGAGTCCTAGGAAATCCCTCAGTCCTGGGCAAACCGGGACTCTTGGTCACCTTCCTTGGCGCTGCACCTGCAGAATTAATTCCCTGGGTGGTTTACCGATCATTCCTTCCCGTCCCACGCAGCCTCTCCACCAAGGAAATCTGGTGAACTGCCCCGTGAACTCCCCCGTTTCCAGTTCTTTATGTGCGCACAGGGCTTAAGCCCCATCAAGGGCCCCACCAAGGTGGGTACCTCTGGGGCAACTCTGCCCTGTGGGCTGCTGCCCCTTGTCTGCCCTGAATGGGATACAGACCTCATGCACTGAGACAATGCTGGGAGGTGGAAGGGTGGATGATTCCAACCAGCAAAAATTAAAAGTGGGGTCACCACAGGCCTTTATTCAGGCCCAGAGAAGCCGTCTTGCATTCTGTAGGGCAGTGGTTCTCCAGCCTGTGTCAGCATCACCCAGAGAACCTACTTAAATGCAGATTGCCCAGCTCCGCCCACAGAGCTTCTGACTCAGCCTGGCTGGGGTGGGGCCTGAGTGAAAGGTGTACTCCAGCAAGCTCCCGGGTGATGAGGACGTGGACGGTCCAGGGCCCCTGCTTTGAGAACCACCGCTGTGGGCACATTTAGTCACTCAGTAAATAGGGCTCCATATGCCTGGGCCTGTTTCAGTCCTGGGGAGAAAGACAAAGTCTCTCCCCTTATAGTCCAATTATGGTTCAGACAATAGCAGCATACAATTAAATAGAAGGGGCATCAGATGAACACAAACGCCATCAAGAAAACCAAGAGGGGCCAGGCGCAGTGGCTCAAGCCTGTAAGCCTAGCACTTTTGGAGGCTGAGGCAGGTGGATCACCTGAGGTCAGGAGTTCAAGACCAGCCTGACCAACATGGTGAAATGCGTCTACTAAAAATACAACAATGAGCCGGGCATGGCGGTGTGCTCCTGTGGGGAGGCTGAGACAGGAGAATCACTTGAATCTGGGAGGCAGAGGTTGCAGTGAGCCGAGATCATGCCATTGCACTCCAGCCTGGGTGACACAGCGAGACTCCATCTCAATAAATAAATAAATAAATAAATAAATAAATAAATAAATAAAGAGGCGTGAGGAGGGCAAGGGGTGAGGGATTGAGCTGTAGGATGGAGGAGACGTGGAACCCAGCAGGGACCTATGATAGTTCACCAGATGCACAGGAGGGGAAGGGAATTCCAGGCGGAGGGAACGGCACATGCAGGAGGCCAAGGGGCCTGAGGTGGGGGGTCAGGGACAGAGCTCAGAGGGTCTGGAATGGCCCATGTCCCGATGAGGTGCTCACAGCTTTGGGATTGCCATGGGGAGCCAGTGACGGGTTCTAAGCAGGGACATGATGAGCTTTTGATTTCAGGATGATCACTGGGGCAGCCAAACAGAAGGGTTTCCATGAAGGAGACGGAGAAAAAAAATGATTCTCTTGGATCTGTGACCTCGGGCAGTTATTCCGCCTCCCTGAGGCCTGGTGTCCTTATCTATAGATGGCCCACATCTAAGGATTTAACAAGCAAAATTGTACCAAGTGTTTAGAGCAGAGTTTGGCATTGAGCACTCCGTAAGTTATTTTTTACAAGCGGTAATTTTCTACTCTCTCCCACCCTAAGGGAATGGTGTGACCTCGGTCTGGCAGTGGCAGGGGTTTCCCGGCAACCCCCTCACATGCAGGGAGGCCGAGGGGCTGCTGAGTAAGCGGGCATGCGGCCTGAACCTGGCTTGAATTCTGGGCCCCAAATGTAGCAGCTGTTGGGCTCTGGGTGAGTGACATGATCTCTCTGTGTCTGGAACCCTGTGCTGTAATATCTGTGTGGGACTCCTTGACTCGGAGGGCGAAATGGGATCTGTAAGACAAGGCTTTGTAATCTAATGTCCGGCTTTACAGTTTCCAAACAACTTCTGAGAATCCCCCAGGAACAACTTCTGGGCTTTACAAATCAGCCTGAGAACCTGGCTGTCATTCTAATCTTTCTTGACATTCATGCTTAGGAAACAGTCTCTCATCAGAGTGTGGGAGGCCAGAAGGAGCAGTGGGTAAGAGTTTCCTGATCTGATGACCTGGGTTCACAGCTGAGCTCTGTTGCATCCTGGCTGTGTGACCTTGGACAAGTTGCTTACCTTCTCTGAGCCTCACTCTGCTCTCCTGTGAAAAAGGGCATCAA
Source organism: Rhinopithecus roxellana (assembly GCF_007565055.1). NCBI lineage: Eukaryota > Metazoa > Chordata > Mammalia > Primates > Cercopithecidae > Rhinopithecus > Rhinopithecus roxellana. The sequence goes on from NC_044550.1 coordinate 134,246,589, forward strand.
TGACCTGTCTTCATAGGACTCGTGGGAGTTTCATTCAACCAACATCTATTGAGCGCCTTCTGTGTGTCAGCGCCACCCTGTCTCCCTGGGCTGGAATATTGATTGCCCCAGCACCTAGAACAGTGCTTGGTACACGAATGTTAGAACAACTCAAAACAAACAAAACACAGTGTCATGGCGGCCAGCAGGGGCGTCTTTGAGAGAGGTGGATGATGCAGCTGTGGCAGCTGGAAGGGGCTCTAGAGGGCTTTGAAGGTCAGACTAAGCAACCCAGACTTTGTACTCTGGGCACTAGGGAGCCAGTGAGAGTTTCAGGGGAGGTGCTGTGGTGGTGCTGTGTGTTGGGACGGCTTCGGCAGAAAAAGAGACAATGGAGAGGACATTGCCATCGTGAATTGTCCCAGCAGATGTCTCTGCAGGCCGACTGTGGCTAGGAAGTGAAACCAGTGCTGCTGAACCCTCAGAGAGGGTCAGGACAAAGTGAATTTACACCGGTGGCTTCACTCCAACCTTCACTCAGGCAGAACCTTTTACAAAAGCGCAGAATCATTCTGTTGGGAAAGGTGCCATCCACTAATGGATGCTTTCACATCCTCTTTTCCTCTGAGTTAACAGGGCTGGAAAATGCCAATTTCAGCTGGGGCCGGGCAGGGGACATCACTGTACCCTGTGGGCCAGATTCCAGGCGAAATACAATGGTAATGTCCACAGCAAACTGGGAGACTGGGAGGGTCTGTCCATGGTTGAAGCAGGCAGCCAGTGCTTGGGCCAGATCAGAAGTGGGGTGTTACCAGAGCACCTGGCTGTACTATGTCATGTCGCCTGTGTTGAATACATGAGTGTTAGGGACTATTATAAAAGTGAGAGAAGACATGATAATGATTAGGTTGGGTTAGAAAGGCCAAGTGCAGCAAATGTTAGCTGATAGTCCTTGAGTGCTTACTTTGTGAGCACTTCAGATAAATTCTCCATTGACCACAACACTTCAAGACGTGTGCGTTGATTGTACCCATTCTACAGACAAGAAAATTGAGACTCACAGAGGTGAACTAACTTGCCTCAGGTTACATCATAACTAGGGACAGGATCTGAATAAAAATCTGTCTGACCCGAGAACCTGTGACTTCTAATGCTACATCATAGCTTTCCATATATAAACTTTAAAACATTAATTTTTATGTTCCTGGAGGGGAAAAAAAATCACTGTAATGCAGGTTTGAATTACTTCCCTTTGGAAAAAAAATATAGGATTTGCAATACTCTTTTGAAAATACCAGATTTCTGGAGACTATCAAATGATAGCAACTAGCAAAGAATCGCAAAACATGAATAGTGAACCCTCAGGGGGTCACGCAGTGTGGAGATCAGGGCTCTGGCAGTGGACTCAGGACGGGCCTGGCCTGGAACGGTCACTTTGTGGCTGGCTGGCCTTCATCCAGCTGTTTTGTCTCTGTGCCTTCATCTCTCCATCAGTTTAAGCCGGTTTGAAGACTTAATTAGGTAGCCAAACACCTGTTTTCAAACAGGTGTTTTAATGATGCTCCTTACAACTACTGTTTCAGGGTGGTGGTTTCTCTGTAAAATCCTATACACAGGGTACTACTTTTGAAAATTGCAGCTGTTAGAAAACATAAAGCATCTCCTCAACCACAGTCAACTGTTCCCACCTCAGGGGCTTTGTACTTGCTGTTCTCTCTACCAGGTGGCTGCCTGGCTCACCTCCTCACACCATTTTAGCCTCTGGCTGTTTCTGACATCTTCAGTATTTATTCGAGTCTTGCTTGTTTCCCCTCCCCAGAATCTAAGAACATCCTCTCCATGGAAGCAGGACTTTGTCCACTGTTCCACTGCCAACAGGCAGCACTATGCCTGGCATGGGGTGGGTGCTCTACGCATAGTTGTTGAATGGAAGCCAGAAGCAGCAGCATCTCATTTCCCCAGCACCATGTGGCCACTGGGGCTGGCTGGAAAGTCTCCCCTCTGCCCTGGAGTCATACCTAGACCACCCACTTCCAGGAAGACCTGTTAAAGGAAGCATCCAGTAAAACAGATGCACTCCTAAGTTTGAAGGCTCCGGGCTACTGGCTGGGGGCTCCGGGCTCCCGTTGCTGCTACACGCGTGTAACACTACACGGAGAAGGGGAGCGAGAGTCGGCACACATCATGGCATCAACAGTTACACTGGGAGAGTTTGGCCAAGCTTTTTCACCTGCAGAACCACACCAGAGCCTCAAGGCAATGCCTGGAGGTGCAGCTGCTCAGAACTACCCATAGTACAGATGAAGAAGCTCTGAGGCCAGCAAACATTAAGCCTTGCTGACCGTTCTGGAGCTGAACTCAAAGCAGGGAGGAGGTAGGTACTGGATCCTCCTGCCTGGTGTGCTAGAGGAGGGAGACAGGGTGATGGGGAAGGGAAGGAATAATAACTCATTTTCTTACTAAGCCAAAAAAGTAACAAGACCCTTATATCCCCCTAGAACTCACAGCCATGCGTCTATAAGACAAGATTTGACAACTTGAAGTTGCACAGAAATCACCATGGGATCTTCTTAAATGTGGAATCTGATTCCATAGGCCTGGGGCGGTGCCTGAGATCCTGCATTTCTAGCAGGCCTCAGCATCATGCCAATGTCCCTGGTCCATGAACCACGCTGAGTGGCCAGGGGGCAGCACACTGCCTTGGGTATTGACATCCATGCATTATGACATAAAGAATCCTCTTTCACTGAACACCTACCATGTACCAGGTGAATTGGTTTGCATATCTTATCCCATTAAAGCCTCAGAGCAATGTCTTGTTGAATAAATGTATTGATTTCAGCTTATAGGTACATATCACTGTATTTTTTTGTTTGTTTGTTTGAGATAGTGTCCTGCTCTGAAGCCCAGGCTGGAGTGCAGTGGCCGGATCTCGGCTCACTGCAAGTTCCGCCTCCTGGGTTTATGCCATTCTCCTGCCTCAGCCTCCTGAGTAGCGGGGACTACAGGCGCCCGCCACCTCGCCTGACTAGTTTTTTTTAGTGTTTTTTTAGTACAGACGGGGTTTCACCGTGTTAGCCAGGATGGTCTCGATCTCCTGACCTTGTGATCCACCCGTCTTGGCCTCCCAAAGTGCTGGGATTACAGGCTTTAGCCACCGTGCCCAGCCTATCACTGTATTTTAATAAAACTGAGGTCAGGGAAGTTTCAATATTCAGTGGGAGAAAGGAGTGTCTATGAATTACCTTCAGCAGAATTCTCAACTAATTTGAAAATGATCCAAAGATAAAGGAAAAGCAACATTAACCCTGGTTAAACTACTGTTCAAGCTTCTCCATGCAATTGACTACACGGTTTGGTAAAAGGAAGTTATTTGTCCCGCATGATCTTACATAAATACCACAAAACACTTGCGTTTTAAATGACTCTTTTCTTTAAGGGATGCAAGTCCTCCACTGCCCAGCAGGCAGACACTGCCATGGCTTGCTCTTTGGCTTTTAAAAAAATCACCCAGATCCTGGGTTCATTTCTCAGCATGTGCAGCATGGAGGGCTTTTTCAGGAGTCACAGTGGAATGCGGCATTGCCCTGTATCCTTACAGTGTGCTCTCTAACCCATCATACATTTCAGACTTAGGCCACCAAAAGCAGCACATTCTATGAGACTTGCATCCTTGAGTGGGGTAACGATTTTTTCTTTTTGGCTCAAACACACAAATGTCACTCTGTTCTTTGAGCAGGATCCCCTGAACACGAAATCAATTCCTTCATTTGCTGCATACTCAGTGAGCAAGTCCTGAAAAGAAGGCACAGTGCTTGGCCTTAGAGACAAGCCAGCACCCGACTCCTAACTCCCCATCTGCTCCTGCTACCTCCACCCACAGACTACATTCAGCAAGAATCCACAGTGGTCTGCACTTATTGAGAGCAGTTTACAAGTAATAATTATCTAAACCTTACCATGCCCCAGTGACACAGGCATTGTCATCATCCCCATGAGGAAGACACTGAGGCCCAGAGAGGTTAAATAATTAGTCCAAGGCCACACAACTAAGTGGGAGAGTGAGTTCAGAGCCAGGCCGTCTGGTCCCAGTGTCTGTGTTTTCAGCTTCTTTGCTGCCCTAAGCTGACCCACACTATGCTGCTCTGCTGCCCAGAATCCCCTTTCCCTTTGATGGTGATGATGATTGATTTTATGTTAACTTGGCTAGGCCATGGTACCCAGACATTTGGTCAAGTATTCTAGATGTTGCCAGGCATGGTGGCTCACACCTATAATCATGGCACTTTGGGAGGCCTAGGTGGGTGGGTCACTTAAGGTCAGAAGTTTGAGATCAGCCTGGCCAACATGGAGAAACCCCATCTCCACTAAGAATACAAAAATTAGCTGGGTGTGGTGGTGGGTGCCTGTAAGCCCAGCTACTCAGGAGTCTGAGGCAGGAGAATTGCTTGACCTGGGAGGTGGAGGTTGCAGGGAGCTGAGATCGTGCCACTGCACTCTAGCCTGGGTGATAAGAATGAGACTCCATTTCAAAAAACAGACAAACAAACTAGATGTTTCTGTGGAGGTCTTTTTTAGATGAGATAAACATCTAAATCAGTAGACTTTGAGTAAAGCAGATGAGCCTCCATAATGCGTGTGGTGGGGGGGTTCATTCAATCACCTGAAGGCCTTGAGAGAAAGCCTGAGCTCCCTGAGGAGAGGGGCATGCTGCTAGCAGATGGCCTTCAGGCTTGAACTGCAACAACTCTTCCCTGGGGCTCTGGCGTGCCCTGCAGATTGTGAACTTGCCGATCTTTATCCACAGTTGCGTGAGCTAGTTTCGTAAAATAAGTCAAATTCTTTCTGTCTGTCTCTCTCTCTCTCTGACCACATCCCCCTTCTTTTTTCCTTCTGTGACATACCTCCCCGCCAGTAATCTAGATCCTTACTACCTGGGTGACCTTCAGGCACATGAGCTAACCTCCCTGAGCTTCAGTTCTCTTGTCTGGAAAGTGGACATCCTAGTGCCCACCCGTAGGGTCCCTGAGATAAGGGATCTGCAGTGCAGGGAGCCACTGCCCAACACACGGTGAGCGCCCAACAAATGCTCTGCATGCTGCTACTTCTTTCCCTTCATGGTCAATCAGGAGTCATGAAGCCCCCAGCTCGCCGTGTGCTCAGTAGCACATGAAACTCACATGCAGCATCGAACCTTGGAAGACACTGAGGTTTTCAGACCTCAATGGAAGCTGGAAGGCCCAATTCTCAAATAAGCCGCCATCACAAAAGGCAGCAAAAAAGCAAACCGTTCAGCTGATGCCTCCCCATGACCAGCATCTGACCTGGAAACAGCGTGCAGTGCTGGAGGAGGAGGGCCGAGGGAGAAGGTACTTGGTTTGGATGAATGTTTCAGCGTTTGCTCTGTAGAATGTCTTGCCCCGTCACAGGGAGTTATGACGGGCATCTATGAAATCTTGCTTCTCAGAAACTTGCTTTACCACCAACTCTCCCTGGAAAGAGCCTGGGGCACTCAGGGGTCCATCAGGGTGCCAAGGTGCACACAGGACAACAGGGATGCCCGGGGTGCTGTGGGCACAGCAGCTGTTGACGCCTACCTGCTGGGCCTGCTGCAGCAGCTCCATGCGCTCCCGCAGGATCTGGCTGTCGAACTCGCGGCTCTGCCTGAGGATCTGCCTGCGCACCTTTTCCACAGCAGCCTGCAGGTCCTCCCGCTGGCCCTCGCTCAGCGCCTCACCGGCCCTCCGCCCCGGCTCCTGCTGCAGCGCTGTGTACAGTGTGGCCTCCAGGTCTTGGATTTTCTGAGGAGCCCAGATCACACAGACAGAGGAAGGTCACAAGGAGGTGAACAGGAACCACCAGGAGGCTGCTGCCAGTGGAGACAGAGTCAGGGAGGGGGTTTTGGGCAGGGAGGGGCATCTGGCAGGGGCCAAGCACAGGGCCAGCAGTGCCCGGGGGAGCAGGCTGTGAGGGAGCAACTCGGCCCCGCGCACATGTTATCCAGAGCATTTTTTACTCTATTCAACCCAGACGCCCATACTATGCACAAGAGGGGGCAAGGGCAAGAAGAAAAAGTAACCATAGCCTTCCCTTAAAATACATGACTCAAACAGAGGTGCAATTCACTTGAGTTTTATTTCATCCTTGGCTTCCAATTGACTCTCCTCACCTTGGGAACAAATCTCTCCTTTTCTAATGGGTGCCAATGGGAAAATATGTCTGGATTTGCATTTGGTTTTCAGCTGCCTTAAGAATGCAACTTTAGCCCAAAGCAAATAGTGGCAATGTTTTAATTGCCCCTAACCCCCCACAAAAGGAAGACACCCTTTGTTGGCAAAGCTGAATGAGACATTAGTGACCAACTGGGGATCCTTGCGAAAGCTGAGTTTTCATCATTACAGGATGTTACTCCTTTTCACAGCAAGACACTTACATATAGCTATCTTATGGGAATGTCTAGGGACAAAAGAAAATTAGCTCCTTTTCTGCCTTCCTAAATTCCCACCCACGCTCCTTACTAAGGGACAGCTACTTCTCTTCCAAAGAAACTACAGGTGGTATACAGGAACCATGAGTTTCAATAGAAACATGCCACTGAGGCAGAGGTTAACCATTAGCCCTCCATCACCAAGGCCAAGGCTAACCGGTAGCCCTCCATCACCGAGGCCGAGGTTAACCCAATAGCCCTCCGTCACTGAGGCAGAGGCTAACCAGTAGCCCTCCATCACCGAGGCAGAGGTTAACCCAGTAGGCCTCCATCACCGAGGCAGAGGCTAACTGGTAGCCCTCCATCACTGAGGCAGAGGTTAACCCAGTAGCCCTCCATCACCGAGGCAGAGGCTAACTGGTAGCCCTCCATCACTGAAGCAGAGGTTAACCCAGTAGGCCTCCATCACTGAGGCAGAGGCTAACCCAGTAGCTCTCCATCACTGAGGCCGAGGTTAACCCAGTAGCCCTCCATCACTGAGGCAGAGGCTAACCCAGTAGCCCTCCATCACTATCAGGCCACTTGCTCCTCAAGCCTCCTCTGGCTTCTCCCTGCTGGGATCCAGGCCCATTGAGCCAGACTGATTTTAACCAACAAACATGATCACCTTCACCTCTGCCCACCCCAACAGTTGCCCCTGGGGAATTAGAAGGCTGGAATCTGTTTCCCGGCAGAGCTGCGAGGCCCCCAGGTGGGCTCCACATGGAGCAGAGCTTGCTGGTGCCTGCAGGCTCACCCCTTCTCTACTCAGCAGCCAAGCTCCCAGGAGACCCCCGGGTGGCCAGTTTCCAGATGGAAATGCACCACTTGATTCTGGAAACTCCGTTGCAGGCCTGCCCCACCTCACTCAGCTCAGTGACAAAGGGACACAGGCTTATATCTGGCACCTGCTGTCCTGGCCCCAGCATGGACACACGACCCTGCCACCCTCTCAGAGCATTTCACTTCCTGACTGTTCATGAAAATCCAGAGCTGCGTCAGAACTCCTGTCTACCCGTGCGACTGAAATCCCACTGGGAGCACACTGCCCACGGCAGGCTTTCAAATACTCCAAGTGTGAAGGCAGCTTCTATATGGCCGCAGAACCAGCATGCAGGAGCCTGTTCTGCAGATTCAGCGCTCTGAGGGATCCCTCAGGCCTTCCTGAGTTGGTGCTTAGACAAAGGAAGGGTGGACCCCAAGGTGTTCCAAAGTGTGTTTTCAGAAATGCCAGTTCTGCAAGATGTCCTTTGAAAAAAGGTCCAATGATCCAGTGAACTTGGCACACTGCTTGCTTACATTCCTCTCAGAGCCTCGACTCACCCTTTAGCACACTAAGACCCCAAGAGGTCCTTCAGGGTTTTCCAACTTACTCTATTGTGCAACGCTTTGCGGGGCCCTAGGTCCCATCTACAATCACATTCCTCGGCGTTTTTTGGGAAATGCTAGGGGAGAACAGGGATGCGTGATAGGGATGGCCCATCCTGCAGGGTATTTTCAAAAGGACCAAGCCAGGACCAAAACAAGGAAAAACCTAAAATATTAGAGAAGCAGGAGATAGACCAGGGTATAGATGAGAATGTCTCCATTCGTTAGTTGCCCTCAACACTGCTGATACATCGTGTGCCCAGAGGGAAATGTTGTGTCTTGATAAGGCTTAGTCCATTCTGATCGTCTGCGTCTCCTGTTCCCAGTCTGAAGGGATTCAAGCCTCACAGCCTAGACAGGAAGGGTCAAGGGTCATAGCTAGTTGCACTGGCCTTCACATCTAGAATCTCCTGTCCATTTGAGCTAAGCCCAGGCTACCTGCTCTCTGTCTTCCTGGAGCCTCTCATGGGAAGCAGAGTTTTAAAGTCATTTTTTGAGTGGTTGGCTCTGCATTTTGTAGGTGCAAACCCATTTTTGTAAAATGACTTTAACTACAAATGATCTGGGCACAGATTTGCTCAAGAGTCTCTACCACACTAGCTTCTTCCTACAAGGAATGGCATTGAACTCTAAATTCTCTCTCCTGCAGGGACAAGTTTCCGTGATCTTACTCAACTTCCCGCCTCCCCCAAGGAGAATTTCTCTCAGTGCCAGGAGCGCTTAGCTTTGAGTGTGAGGACACAGGACCCTGAACATCATCCCACTGTACTTTAATCACCAGGATGCACAGAACCAATTTTGCAAGCCAAATGCAATACTACATCTGACCTTACACCTCGTCCCTTCGGTTCTGAAAATCACCTGGCCTCATCTAATTGCTTTACCTCTGCGTTCCTTTGTGATCATCTCTTTTTCCTATTTATAGGGAAACTTGCTCTGGGACTTTAAGTCCAAATATTTAAGTATCATCAAACATATAAGAAATAGAGTTTCTTCCCATTCATCTCAAATGATTACTGGAATTTAAGAAGTGTGTCTAAGAAAACCATTAAAGTAACTTTGAATATTTTTGAAAATCACGATTGATTTGGAAAAAGGGACCATCTGTATGGTCATTCCAGCCACAAGGTGGAGATGGCATTTTTGTTGCTCCTGTTTGGCACTGGGGAGCACCCTAAATGCAGTTTCAGCCCCGGAGGAAAAAGCAGCCTCTAATGTGGAGTCTAGGAAGCCAAAGTGTCAAACCCACTTCTGGTCCTACCAGGTAAGCCTGGTCAAGGGCTTGCTTCCGGTAGTCGAGCTCCTCTTCCAGATAGCCCTTCTGCCTGCTGAACAGGTCCTGAGAAAGAGGGAGGCGCCATCAGGGACCAGCGTCAGAACAGGAATCCATGACAGCTTCAGAGCCCGTGTGCTAGACAGTGGCAGTCTCACCCAACTGGGGGCACTCAGATGAGAAGGAACTTGGTGGTCTTCCCTGCGTGCCCCCACATGAATCGCCCAGCAGGAGCCTCACTGACCCGGGGCACCCTTGACAGCCCCACCTGGATTCTTGGTCAAGACTATCCCCTTTCTCCTGCTTCCCTTCCTCTTGGGTATCTGACTATAAAGAAGGGACCCACGTCAAACCCAGGCACAATTCACAGGAGTCCTTCTGGGTTCCTCCTGCCACGTCTTAGTGGCCCCAGAAGACTGTCTTCATGGTTCTCAGATGTGGTTCTTTCCTCCTGCCTGAACTGCCTCACCCACCTCCCGATCGGTCTCACTGAGCACCCTTCTCCCTGCCTCCCACATCCCTGGGCCACTCTCTAAGACCCTGCAAGCACGATTTCTCCAGAGTGCAAATCTCTTATGACTGATTTGAGGGTTTCAGGGTTAGAGTTCATCTCCTGTAGCCACTTCCTTTTACGGACAAGGAAGGAAAGAGCCAGGGAGGACCAGAGCCTCGCCTTAGATGCCACAGCTCGATGATGGCAGAGGTGGGAGTAGAAACGCAGGCCTTCTGGCACCAGTCAGGGCTCTTTCCGTACCACTCCCTGCTCCTAGGCCCCATGAGTCCTTCCACCTTCCTCCTTCTCCTCCCATTTCCATTTCTTCTTGGAGAACTCGAATTGGCCTTTGACTAGTCAAGAACCACGTCTTCTGCGAAGCCTTCTCTGTCCTCCCCAGGCTCTCCATACATCCATAACCCCAGTGAATAACCACCGCCACCATTTATCAGGTACCCAAGGTGCCAAGCACAGTGCAACCCTGGCTATGTATCTTGCATTTCTCATCCCACAGCCCAGCAAAGCACAGATTGGAGTTTCCCATTCATCAATGAGAAAACTAAAGTCCAGTTCTCCAAGCTTTCATGGCCAGCAAAGGTTTGAGCCCTGCCCGTGTGTTCCTAGAGTCACTGCACCAGTATTTCCATATCTGGGCTGTGTCTCTCCTAACATCCTCATGCTGCATTCACATGAGCTCATGACCGCACGACCCTGCAGGCCTGTGAGCTTGCTCCTGGTGGCAGGGACCCCACTTATTCATTACCAAGCCTCTAATCCTGGCATAGCACCTGGGACACAGCAGAGGTTCTGAAAATAGGTATTCAATGAGTAACTGAGCAAGTGAAAGAGTAAGTAAATGGGTGATAATTACTCAGAACAAACACTGGAGCAAAAGCAAAATTGAGAAATGCATGCAAATCATTAGGAAAACACATGCAAAGCCTTCCTGCAAATCGACTTTGCTCTTCGAACCCTCTCCCCCCACCCCCAGGCAGTCAAATCTTTTACCTTCTCCTTCTCTAGGTCCAGCATCTTCTGGGTCAGGGCGGCCTCGGTCCCCTCTATTTGCTTCAGCCACTAGAAAACAGCAGGGACAGGAGGGATGCAGCAAAGTGAGAGTCAGAACCCAGTGGGCTGTGGAATTTCACAGGTGTGTGAATTTCATAGATCGGCTTCTTCAGGGTGTGCTCAGGAATGGATCACGTCACAGCACACACATGCCTGCACCTGCGGATGGTGTGGTTGTGTGTGCATGGTCCAGCCTGTATGTGCAGGAGGTCATAGGTGTAAGTGTGACATGTACATGGTGTGGAAGCTGGATTCAGAGCCTAGGTGGACCCAAGTGTGGACGACTGCAAGTGTGTACAGCAGAGGAAGTGGTGTGGTGTAGCTGATGTCACAGAGTGCCTGCTCTGTGCTCATGCTTCACTGAGGAGACCTCATCTGACCCTCTTACGACCACCCCAGGCAGTAGGCAGCATCACCCCCATTTTGCAGGTAAAGACATGGAGGCTGAGTTAAGTAACTTGTCCAAGGTCACACAGGTGCAGAATGGAGATTTGGAACCCAGCCTGCAGGACGCCAAAGCCCTCATCCCTCCAGCAACGTGAGTTGGAGCAGCCCAGAGTGCCTGGTGCCACCATGAGAGGAAGCGGAATCACACACAGGATAGGGGGTGTAGGAGCATGAAAGCAGGGTTCGTGCCAGGACATGAGGGCGCAGGCACAGATTAGGGGGTGAACAGGTAGGGCGTGCACCTGAGTGCCAGGTAAGGGAGTGGGAGCTCTGTCCACGTTCCCTCTGGGGTCTGGACTGGGGGTGAGCACGGAGGCAGGTGTCATATGCGGATGTGTCTCTGTGAGGAGCCCCTAAGATGGGAGGAAGTCCAGGCCAGCACAGGGTGGCTGCCTGTGGGGGAGGGCTGCGGGGAGGTCAAGGCACCGAGGGGTGTCGGGGTTTGACAACACCACCGACCTCCTCATTGCTTAGGTTGTTGGCTGGCCTCCCGCTGCCAGGCCCCAACTGCAGAGCGCCCTCTTTCCCGACCCCAGGCCCCAGCTGTGGAGCACGCCCTTTCCTAACTCCAGGCCCCAGCTGCAGAAAGCCTCCTTTCCTGACCCCAGGATCCCCTAGTTTCTTTGTCCTGCTTGCTTTCCCCCTCCTCGGGCAGCAGCTGGTCACTCTCACCAGGTCACCCTGCCCTTGTGAGGTCCTGGAGCCCTGCCCTCGGCCTTCCCCACCTTACTCTGCCCTCCCCCCGGGATCTACCCTCCCTACCCTCTCTGAAATGTCTCCCACCCAGATCTGCCCCACCACACCCTGTGTGCCACTGCCTCCTGCACCCCTCCACTCCCAAGCCTCAAGGAATCTCCAGGGCCTGCCAGGACCCCTGATGGGGAAGAGTGCCCCCTCCTTCCTTTCGTCCACTTCCAACATACTGGCTTCGCCTCCTTCTATTTCTTAAACACACAGCACTCCTTCCCCATCACCAACGCCCCATTCCCCTTTCAGCCCCCAGGTTCATATCTGAAACCTCCCCACACACCACAAATCCCTTTCTGCCCCCCAGCCAGCAAGTTCCCTAAAAAACACACTTGGGCTCATGGAACCTCCCTGCTCTGCTCAGAGCCCTCCAAAGACATCTCCTCACTCCCGACAACACTGGCAAGGCCCCAGTGTGGGGTGGCCCCTGCAATGCTCACAGTCTTATCAGTTAGCACTCTCCTGTCCCCACCGAAATCCCCGGCCCTGGTCATCCTAACTACACAGAGCTCCTCGAACATGCCCAGCCTTTCCCTGTGCCGTCCCTACCTCTCCTGGCCCCAGCCTCAGCCCCAGGCCTTTACTGAGCTAGCATCACTCAGTTCTTTAGGCCCTGAGCTAGCTGTCACCTCCTCCAGGAAGCCTACCCTGCTTGAGCCCATGGGGTCAGTTACCCTCCATGGTGCCCATGTCAGTCACCTTGTGAATGCCTGGTCACAGCACTCACCTGACAGGCGCTGTTGTCTGTTTCACCCCTAACCCCTGCTGCCCCTCTTGAAGGTGGGGACCACGTTTGCCTCCTGTTGGACTTCCTTGACTGGCACAAGGCCTGACACAAGCAGGTGCCTAATAAACTTCTGTTGAATGAAGGAGAATCGAGGGTGTGCATGTTGGTGTGGTGTGTGCTGTCTGTACAGAGGGGACGAGAACTGATCGGGTGCTGTCACAGAACTCCCTCCATAACGTCACAGTGAGCTCAGCCCCCAGTATGGGCTCCAGTGCCAGCCACGGAGGCAGCACCCGGCACCCTGTGCCAGCCGCGGTGGCCGGCACTTCCTCAAACAAGGCTCAGACAAGATGTGTGGTTTCTTAGAAACAGACAAGCATATTTGGGATGAGGAGTTACAGGTATTTCCTTTTTAACATCCTCATGCAAGCAGTCAAAAAATCAACGAAATGAAAATGGGAAATCCAGTTTGGGATGATGACAACCAGCTGCTCTCAGAACGGTTTCTACAGAACAGTGTTGAGCTTTGTTGTTGCTGTCATTTAAAAAATTGCATACAAAAATAAATTTAACAAGACCTTTTCGGCAACTGGGAGAGAACACGAGAGCAGAGAGAGCTGGTCATGAGGACCCCCCGCCACGTGAGATCAGAAATTTAATATCAAAGAGTTTGGCCAGAGAGCTGTGGGGCCTAAGCCACTCCTGGGAGAAACAATGTTCATGGTTCTGCTCCAACCCCAGGAGAGGGGGTCTTGGGCTGGGGAGGAGAAGGGAGTCCACCCACAGCGAGGTGCTGATGGGAACCTGAGCAGCCTCATGGGGGCAGCCTCTTGCAGGGTGGGGCTGCTCTCTGTGCCCCGACTCCCAGGACCCCTCAGGTGCAGAGCCTGGATCCCCTGCAACTGGTGGGGCTCATCTCTCCCCTCTCCCTTTGGGGAGGGTCCCAAGGCTTCAACTCAGGGCCAACTATTAGAAAGTCTGACTATGGCTCAGACCTATGCCTCATTCTCCTATCCATCGTTACCAGCGAAAACACGGCCTTTAAGACATTCCCACCTGGCTGAGGCTGGTGTCTTTTTCTCGATCCACTCTGAACTTGAGGGAGAAGAGATGTGACTGCTATGATTTATAAACCCTCCAATGTCTCATGGTTCAGTTTCTCTGCAGGGCACGTGCCATGTGCTGAGGCGAGTGAGACCTTGCCCTGATCCCATACGTGGCTAACCAGAGTGGGGCTGACGGGCGCCAGGATGGATGCCTGTGCCTTGATGACTGGGCAGGGCTTCAGTGGGCAGAGATGAGGAAGGCACGTGCCCGGTGCAAGATGCTGTTTGCAGGGAAATCAACACAGGCACATCATAGAACATTCCTTCAGGTTGCACTTCACCTGCACACTGAGAAATGGGCTTCGAGGCCAGCTGAGGTGTCTCATACCTGTCATCTCAGCACTTTGGGAGGCCAAGGCGGGCAGATCACTTGGGGTCAGGAGTTTGAGACCAGCCTGGCCAACATGGAGAAACCCCATCTCTACTAAAACTACAAAAATTAGCCAGGCGTGGTGGCACATGCCTGTAATCCCAGCTGCAGGAGGCTGAAGCACGAGAATCGCTTGAACCCTAGAGGTGGAGGTTGCAGTGAGCTGAGATCATGCCACTGCACTCCAGCCTGGGGGACCAATGAGACTCTGACTTGGAAAAAAAAAAAATTCATGCCTCTAAGGGAACATTGACATTGACTTCCGCTTATTCGGATACCAGTATGGAATGACAATTTTTAAAATAAGGAGTATTTAGTGGCATGGGGGTTAACTGGGCCTGTCTGTGAAAGCCTTCTCTGGCAGTGACATTGCAGGTGCCCTCCCCCTCTGCAAACTTCCCTGCAGTGCCTGTCGGCTCTAGGGTGACCAGCTTGTCCCTGATGGCCCACGACTGTCCCTCGTTTAGCATTGCAATTCTCATGTCCCAGGAAAGCTGTCAGTCCCAGGCAAAGCAGACTGTCAGTTCCCTAGTGGTCCTGCCAGATTCTCAGGGGGTCCTGCTGATGCAGTTCCCACCCCACATGAGGGTCCACTTCTGGACCTGAGGAGCTCTCACACCAACAAGGCTGGGAGAAGACAAGTGGCAACTCCCAAGCTTACTGGACCTTTATCCACAGACAAATGGCAGGGCCAGTGACTCCTAGAACCCAACCTGAGAAAACTATGGTTTAAGTCCAGTCCTCAAAGACAGGGAGCTGGGCACCTCTGTGCCAGGCTTAGAGTCGGGGCCCCATAACCATCAGTAGGGGTTGTGAGGGGCTGGCAGACTAGGGCGGCCAGCACGGCTCTCTAGTGTATAGGGTACAAGGCACGGCACCAGGCTGACCAGCTTGGGGAGGTTAGTGGGCAGGGGCAGGCGGGCGGCAGTGGGGGTGGGCAGGGTGCAAGCGGGGAGGTCGGCAGCTGCCAGGCAAGCAGAGGATGGTGAGGGTCAAGCAGACAGTGGCCGGATCCCAGACAGGTTCCCCCTCCTCATCTGTCCTAGAGGGCTGCTAATCTCACAGATGCCCAGAGGATGAGGAGCGCTGGGGACCTAAGGTGCAGGGCCTGGAACACCTGCTGTGGGTTGGGCGTGGGGAGAGGCGCATCAGGAATGGCTCAGGTGGGAGAACTCAGTGCCCTGCAGAGGGCTGCTCTCACCAAGGCTGGAAGCCTCCTGCCAGCTGGTGCCCTGGCCCTCCAACGCCCTCTGCCCCAGCCCCGTGATGAACCAGCCACCTGAGTCACTGGCAGGTTCCTACTC
The DNA here is from genome assembly GCF_007565055.1 of Rhinopithecus roxellana. NCBI lineage: Eukaryota > Metazoa > Chordata > Mammalia > Primates > Cercopithecidae > Rhinopithecus > Rhinopithecus roxellana. The sequence continues at coordinate 134,261,937 of NC_044550.1, forward strand.
CTTGCTCACCCGATCCACAGGCATTGACCAAGCATCTCCAGGAAGCAAGCACAGCCCCAGGTGCCTGACTGAACCAGATGGCAATGCCTGATCCCACTGAAGTATGCAGCCTCGCGGATTCCGACAGAGACTGTGAGCCACCAGGATGCTCGGTGTCATGGCTGAGAGAGACGTGAGAAACTGGCCGAAACCCCTGCAGCTGGCAAGTGGTGTCGCCAAGACCCAAGCCAGGAGAGGCCTCCCCGACATCAAATCAGACACTGGTGGATGTGATATCTCCACGTCTACCAGGGCCGTGCTCAGCACTTGACACTAACATGCTCTTTCTCAGTAAATGTTCCAGTGGATGTTGAGTAAACTGAGTCATAAATGTCATAAGTGTTTAATCAGCACTTTGTGTGACTCTACACGGAGCACTGTTGGAGGAGCCTAGACAGCCATGGAAGGTTTGGCTGCTGGAAAGGAAGGTGTGCTGAATGTGTCTCATGTGCCCCGCCCCATGCCTGCACCTGCACCTGCACCTGATGGCCACCAGCTGGCCAGGTGTGAGTCATCCCTGTCCCGCGGTTCACCTGAGGACACAAGCTCAGCCAGGTTTAGTGATGATAGGAACGGGAGAAAGCTGAGTTCCAATCCTCTCACTGCCTACCAGTGTGACCTTGGGCAAGGTTTGGCCATAAGTCTGTTACCAACATTTAGTATCCTTTACTTGATTGAGGGATTGAACAGATGCCCTGGGAAGGAAACTATTGCTAGTTTAAATGCCCTTCCAGAGATTCAGGAGTGAATCCCAACTAAGATCATTAAGACCTCATCACTGCAAAAATAGCATTTTAAAGTTGAACTCATGTGCTTTGAAAGGAAAAGGTCTTTAGCCCTAAACAGTTGTGTATTTCTAACACACCCTAAACCAATGTAAAAGGCACATCAGGAATGTGTTTTGTAACAAACAGGTCAAAAAGCTAATATCTTTAATACGTAAAGCACGCAGAGAAGTCAGTAAGAAAGACAATGACAATGAATACATATTTGTCAAATGAATGAATGCATGGATGGGTGAATAAATCCAATGGAAAACCCTCAAAATAAATGCAATTACAATTCACAAGGAAGGAGAAGAAAATAGATAATACACACACAAAAAAACTCAGTATCACTAGCACTCAAATAAAAATGAAAACAATGACATGATACAGTTTTCACCATCCAATCGACAAAGTACTCAGCAGCGGTAACATGCCATGTCAAGCATAAATCAACAATGTGTAAGGCTGCGGGTAGAAGGGTAACTGGTGCCGCTTTTCTGGACACTGTTTTGACCATGCCAAAGTCCTTCAAGACATTCTTACTATTTGGCCCAGTGATTCTGCTTCTAAAACATATCCTATGGGCATATTTTAAGATGTAGATAGAAATTTATGTGTAAAAAATGTGCAGTTTACCACTGCATGATTGTAGAAAAAAAAAAGGGGGGGGAAACACCTGTGATATCTAACAGCTAAGAGGGGCTTCAGTAACTAACGGTAGAACTGTGTGATGGAGAGATGCACAGCCATTTAAACACATTTATGAACCACGTTAAATGGCATGGAGGATGCTTCTAAAGCTTAATTGAAAACCGGATGTCAAGTATCATTTCAACTAAGTTTAAAAACAACGGACACAGGGAAACCACTGGAAGGAACTACACAAATATGACAGACTGTTTCCTCCACCGGGTTTTGATTTCCTCCTGCATCTCTGGGTTTTCTACAGCGAGCATGTGGGACTTCCTTCATGAAGAAAACGGAAAGGCATGCACGGGCACATGCAGACGCAGACGGACTGGAATGCATGCTCCCACGCAAAGCAAGACACCAATGTACAGTTTCTTGTATGGTGCTGGGAAGCCGGGACAAGGTGTGAGCACAGAAATGCCGCTGGCTTCTACCTTTTCACACAGGGCAAGCACAGTTCCAGCTTGGATTATTGCAACCTGTTCTTCATTTCTCAAATTCTAAAACACAAAAATGGGCAAGGGCATTTGACACTGGATCCCAAATCCACGTGTAGACAGTCAGCACCAAGCAAGCTTTTTTGTTTGTTTTTATTGTTGTTTGTTTGTTTTGAGATGGAGTCTCTCTCTGTCACCTGGGTTCGAGTGCAGTGGTGTGATCTCGGCTCACTGTAACCTCCGCCTCCTGGGTTCAAGTGATTCTCTTGCCTCAGCCTCCCGAGTAGCTGGGATTACAGTAGCTGGGATGCACACCACCACACCTGGATAGTTTTTGTATTTTTAGTAGAGATGGGGTTTCACCATGTTGGCCAGGCTGATCTCGAACTCCTGACCTCAGGTGATCCGCCCGCCTCAGCCTCCCAAAGTGCTGGGATTACAGGCGTGAGCCACCATGCCCGGCCAACACCAGGCAACTTTCTTAGCTTCTCTCCGAGCTGCACCCGAGGGTCAGCTCCCTCTCGCTAATGGGGCCAGCACATCAGGCACACAGCTTCTGTCCCTCTGTTTGGGGACATTTCACCATTTCACAGAGTGGCACTAAGCTTTTGTGAAACATGGCTGCATTCAAGTTCATTTTCAGGATAGCCAAAAGATCCCTTTCTGATTTCACAAATCTCATGTGACTCCACCTGCATTCTGGGTAGGGGTTCTCAGGCCTTCCCGTCCCCTCCTCACTCACAGGCCAGGGGAACCTAACTTCAAAACCCCACTTCTGACGAATACCAACCCCTCCACCCACCCAGGAACACGGCCATACAAAAGCCTTACATTGTACTTCTTAGATCTCTTATATCAGAGAGAAATTAAAAACAAAACAAAACAAAACAAAAGTCACACAGAATACACCCAGATCAAAACAAGAACACGAAAGCAGAAACCGATCGCTCATAGTTACCCCGTTATCGCCAAGGATATCTAATTTCTTCATAAGTTCAGAAACATTCACATCCTGGAAGAGATTTCCAACGTTCATTTTTGTGTGAGCTACAGAGACCAACCACACCAATTTCTAGGGCCACGGCCTTTCCTCTCGACAAGACACTGTGCTCTTTCTTTTCTTTTCCGGCCAAGTTTTGTGCCCAGCCGTTCCTCTGGGGAGTGAGGGAGAGAAGGCATAACTGCTGCTCATTTGCTGAGTGTTACACCAGCACAAACACTGCTTTCTAGAAGGGCCATGGAATTGGGTGAGTCAGGACGCTGTCCCTGGGGCTGACCAGGGCTTTAGGACATGGCAAACCCCGGACCCTTCTAGCCACCACAGCCACCATCTACAGAACCTTGCTGTGCCAGGCACAGGGCCAGGCACTTGGCATCTGTTCATGATCTAATTTCATCATCACCCCAGCTTCATGGTGTGGGTATTGTCATTTGGATTTCATAGCAAAGAGGCTAAGGCTCAGGAAGTTTACAGGCCAGAGCAGCGGTGGAGCTGGGGTTCACCCTCGGGGCAATATACCAAGCCTCTGCTGTTTTAAACACATGGGTCAAAATAGAGTCACATTTGGTGACCCCTTAATAAATGGCCAAACTATGACTTTTAACACAAGAGGTATCTCATGAAAATCAATTCTATCCCAGCACTCCCCCTTTGCAACTGAGCCGGGCATGGAGCGAGCCCTTGGCTGGCATTTAGCAGAGGCACCCCCCAGGCACGCTACCTTAACTCCTTCCTGGTGACAGAACAGCTGGAGAGCGCTGCTGTTGTTCTCAGGGAAGGTGGTGATTTGGAGGTTAAATGCTGGCGACCTCCTCTCTCTCTCCTGGGGAAAAGATTCGGTTTAAAAACAGAATGTGACCGGATTATTTACCACTTGCCATTTTCCCACGTTACTCAGCAAAAACCAAGGAATTCCAGTGGGCACAGATGTTACTAAAAAGCGCGAGTTCGGACTAGAAGCAGCCTCGTCCGTGAACTACGATGTTTTCACGCCTTCCCACGCAGCCGTTCTCCTTTGGAAATGTGTTTACTTCTTACCTATTCATCTAGGGAGAAATGGTTAACCGGGTACCATGGCTTTATCCATTGTGAAGTCACAGAATTACAAAATTTAAAAAACACAGTTGCACTAAATTTGAATAGATAGCAAAAGCCGTCAACTATGGTTTATTACCCTGTGCCAGGCACACCACTCTCCTGTTTAATCCTCACACAACCACAGGAGGCAGGCTTATTGCTTTCATTCTGCAGACAAAGAGGAGGCAGTGGCTCAGGGAGGCTGAGTCTGAGGTCCCACACTCTGAGGACCCAAAGGCTGATTTTCTTCTTCCTTCTTCCTTTCTTTCTTTCTCTCTCTTTCTTTCTTTCATTCTTTCTCTTTTTCTTTTTCTTTCTTTCTTCCTTTCTTCTTTCTTTTCTTTCTTTTTTCTTTCTCTTTCTTTTATTTCTTTCTTTTTTTCTTTCTTTCTTTCTTTTTCTTTCTCTTTCTTTCTCTTTCTCTCTTTCCTTTCTTTCTTCTCTCTCCCTTTCCTTCCTTCCTTCCTTCCTTCCTTCCTTCCTCCTTCCTTCCTCCTTCCTTCCTTCCTTCCTTCCTTCCTTCCTTCCTTCCTTCCTTCCTTCTCCTTCCTTCCTTCCTTCCTTCCTTCCTTCCTTCCTTCCCTCCTTCCTTCCTTCTTCCTTCTTTCCTTCTTTCCTTCTTTCCTTCTTTCCTCTCTCTCTCTTTCTTTCTTTCTTTTTTCACTCTTGCCGCCCAGGCTGGAGTGCAATGGCACAATCTTGGCTCACTGCAACCTCCACCTCCCGGGTTCAAGCGATTCTCCTGCCTCAGCCTCCCGGGTAGCTGTGATCACAGGCACCCGCCACCATGCTGGGCTAATTTTTTTGTTGTTGTTGTTTTGGTTTTGTTTTGTTTTTAGTAGAGACGGGGTTTCACCATGTTGGCCAGGCCGGTCTCGAACTCCAGAGACCTTTGGTGATCCGCCCACCTCGGCCTCCCAAAGTGCTGGGATTACAGGCGTGAGCCACCTCGCCCGGCCCCAAAGGCCGGCTTTCTGTTCTTTCCAGCACAATCTGCCAATACCATTCACAATTTTTTTTGAACCACACTAGCACAACCAGTGATTGTTCTACTCCGCCTTAGACTTACAGCAAAGCTCAATTACTAAGGGAGGAAGAAGAGCAAGTCTTTTCCCGAAAGAGGTATTTATTAATCATACGTAAGTGACAAGTTTTTAAAAGGTTGGGAAAACCTAATTACTTACAGGGCTAAAGCACAGTGGCAGAACAGGACTCACGTCTCAGATGTGTTTCCTGCACAGAACGGACTTTAAACACTTTAGCGATGGACAGATTTGTCATGGCGGGGCAGCAGAGAAGACCTTTGCAAATTACACCTTTCAATCAAACTGCTTTGGTTTGAGAAAGTTACAGTAAGGTACAAAATAACACACTTTGGGCCATTCTAGCAGAATCTAGCTACGGAACCAATGGGCTTCTTGAATAATTCAACAAAGAGATGTAGCCAAGAGAGGCACGAATCTAGACGGCAGGGCTTAAGAAGATGCTCTGGAGTGAGACTGAAGGAAAGAGGGAGGACTGGGTAGTAATTCAATCAATTTCCATGAAGCCCTAACCTGACTAAACTAGGTTTGAAACAGTCTAGTAAGGAAACCCTATTTCCCTTATTAGTCAAAAAAAAAAAAAAAAAAAAAAAAAAAAATTCATGATGGTTCCATTCCACAGATGCCTTTGTACCAGCAAATTTACTTAAATGGCGTCTCCATAGAAAAAGTGGCCCCCAAAGCTCAGATTTTATATGAACAAAAGTCATTTTGTAGGCCGGGCATGGTAGCTTATGCTTGTAATCCCAGCACTTTGGGAGGCTGAGGCAGGTGGATCCCTTGAGGTCAGGAGTTTGAGACCAGCCTGGCCAACACGGTGAAACCTCTCTACTAAAGATACAAAAATTAGCTGAGTGAGGAGGTGTGTGCTTGTGATCCCAGCTACTAGGGAGGTTGAGGCAGGAGAATCACTCGAACCCAGGAGGCAGAGGTTGCAGTGAGCCAAGAGCGCACCACACCACTGTCCTTCAGCCTGGGTGACAGAGCGAGACTCTGTCTCAAAAAAAAGCCATTTTGTTTCTGGTGGTTCTGAAGGAGGGTGGAGACCATTAAAGAAAACTTTAGTGAACTGGGTAGTGCTTACAGAATTCTCATGAGAAAGACTCATAACAAGGATTTGTGAAAGGTTCTCTAACAATGATCTCACATAACTTCCAATTCTGCCGCACAAATAAAATGCTCATGTCATGCTGAGCCAAGAGCTGAGTCATACTTGGTGTGAGAAATACTCAGGCCACAGGTCCCTGCCCACACGACAAGGTACACACGGTCAGCTCTAATGCAGACAGAATTGTCACTCAAGCCGGGAGGAGAAAACAAATTGGGGAAGCCACAGACACTGTGAGGGTGCTCACTTTGAGGGTTTCATGCATGCAAAGGTTTCAGCTGAGAGACAGCAGAGCCGCGCCACTACAGGTGCTTAGAGAAACTCATCACAAACTTAAGTGATGTTTAAAATGCCAATGATTTTTCAACAGAAACGAAACAAAGGATTATGAAGTACCATGGGAGCAAGGCAATACAGTAACAGACCCGAGGTAAGATTTCAGCTGGAAGCAGTAAGACCATTAGTATTCTTTCACTGAATCTCACTCGGTGCATTGGGGCAGTTCCCGAAGGAACAGGATTTCTACACGTGAACAGCAACTGATCTCCCTCCAGTAGTTTTGAGTTGCAGTTTGAGTTGCAAATAGTAATTTCTTTAGCCCAATATTGCTGCAATGCCTGGGTCTGTATTTACTGCATAAAAGAGTTTGAACAACGTAACTAGTTTTCTTAAACGCCTATGCAAATACATCCTTCTACCCTGTCTTTACTTACCTTGTGTTTACCTTGGCAAATAGAAAATGAGCCCAAACTGGCATTAAACACATTCTAGAATCAATTGCTGGCTCAGGTCAGACTCTGCTATTTCAAAAGGTGAGATTTACTGCATGCAAGATCACTTAAAAAGGTGTGTTATTAATTGCAACAGTGCTTCCGTCTGGGTGTGCAGAATGCGTACCCGGTGACTATGCATGCAGGAAAGAAGTAGTTATGGAAATGAAACACAAATAAAAAAGGCAAAATATTGCAAAAACAAATTATTTTATTAAGTGCAAAACAAGCCATAGGCAATAAATATATTAGCTCTGGTACATGTCCATAGACTTGGGTGAGCACTCTCTCCAGAACACATTAAGGCAGTGAAATTATTCTGAACATACAGATTAAAAAAAAGAAAGAAAGAAAGAAAGAAAGAAAGAAAGAAAGAAAGAAAGAAAGAAAGAAAGAAAGAAAGAAAAGAAGAAAGAAAGAAAGAAAGAAAGAAAGAAAGAAAGAAAGAAAGAAAGAAAGAAAGAAAGAAAGAAAGAAAGAGAGAGAGAAAGAAACTAGAACATGTCCCCTTTCCACATGCTTGAAAACATCTGGGAGCTTTACATGAATTTCAGTTTGGGTTCAAAGAGAATGTCTGCTCCGTTTGAGAGCTTACAACAGATAGAGTCTCTTACTTCGAGTTCTAGCACTCTGAATTCTAACAGCTCGTTCTGATCCTTGGCATCTTGCATTTCGTTCTTCAGCTGGTTCTCTTCCATTTCCAGTCTGTAAATCTAGAGCAAAGATACCTGCGGATTAACAGGATGGGCGGGAGCACTGGGGTCCCCTGGTCACAGGCCACCTGACTGAGTGGCTGGAGGGAAGCAGAGGACCGGCCACGTGGGCAAGGGGCGGGAGAGGGCTGGGTTTGCAGCAAGGGAGGCAGGTGCTGCAGGTCCTTTTTCCTGATGCGTCTGGGAATGAAGGAGACAGAGGCTGGGCCAGGTTCACCCCTGCACCTCTGAGCCTGGCCCAGTGGAGTAGGGGCTACTTATATATTTGCTGAATAAATGAATGATGGGGAAACTGAGGCATGGAGCTATTAAGTCCCTCCCTTGTGGCCAAACACTGGGAAGCAAGAGTGCCACACCCAAAGCCTGTCCAGGTCTTTCCAACTCAAGCCCCACCAGATTCAGCCTACCCAGACAGAGGCCCAGCCAACTGCGGCAGGGAGGCCCCCTCCTGCTTCCCCACAGAGCTTGCAGATGAAGCCGTAAAGGCAGGAGTTCTCTGAGAGCACAGATCAGCGTGCCAAGTGACACTGCCTGCATCCCAGTCCCAGCTGGGAGATGCTGGATCACTTAGCCAACTACTCCAGCCCTCAGCTTCTGTCCAAGAAGGGAAACAGTAGCACCCATCACCTGGCAGCAGCGAGAATTCACTAAAATAACGCAAGTAAATGAGGGCTTTGAGTAAAGAAAGCCTCATAGCACCATTACAGAAGGCTAGAGCGGGGCCCTACAGCACCATTACAGAAGGCTAGAGCAGGCCCTCTGCCAGGTGATCCCCCCTCCGGGAGACCTTTAGAAATGGGATGAAGGGTGAGGTGAGGGTTTTCCATGGCTCCCAGAATTCAGTGAACAAGACACTAAAGATGCTAAAATTCTCCCAAGGCCCGGGGCTGCTTGCCATCCCAAATGCCCTTGTCCCAAATGCTCTTGAGAAATGTAGGGAAGGGAATGGGGTCACATGCTGGTTAGCAGCAGAGAGGGGGCTGGGCCGAGGCCCCCCACCAGGACCAGGCCAGGTTCCTCCAGTCCTGGTGCTCCAGGACGCTCAAAAGCTGAGGCCTAACCTAGGGTCTGGCTCCACTTATTTGCAACATCCAGAGACAGAGTGGACTGGAGGCTGCCAGGGGCCGGGAGGCAGGGCAGAGGGGGGACTGCACATGGGCAGGAAGGGTTTTTACCAGGCCCATAATGTTCCAGAACTGCATTGTGGTGATGGTTGCACAACGCAGTAAATTTACAAAAGGAATAAGTGAATTGCACACCAATTAGGAAAAAATAAGCTACGATTTTAATTCCAAAGCATTAGAGCTACCCCGAAGCAGACTCCCCGAGAGCTCTGGAAAGTTCCACAACCAGAAGGAGAAGAACAGAGGCCCAGTTCCCATTATGGGTCAACTGCACTGGGCAAAGATAGCCTGAAGATCTGCCCATGGACCTGCCTCGGGTGCCCACCACACTGGTGGGTGAAGGGCTTTGGACCATAAAGCCACAGCAGAGGTGGCCTGGAGCCCAATGTCAGGAAGATGGACCAGCCCAACAATAGACCAGCCCTCCCCATTTCTGCAGGTGTTCCCAGAGGACAGGGCAGCCCTCCCCATTTCTGCAGGCTGTCCCCAGAGGACAGGGTAGCTCTTCACATTTCTGCAGGGTGTCCCCAGAGGTTGGGGCCAGCCCTCCCCATTTCTGCAGGGTGGCCTGGGAAGACAGGCCAGGTCTCTGCATTTCTGTGGAGTACCCCAGGAGGATGATCTAAACCAACTCTGCAGACCTGGTCGCAGAGGATAGAACCACGGATGTGGCTTTGATTCCATGTGAAAGGACATCTCTCCTCCTGGGAGGCGTGCAGGCCCTGAGGCCCTGGTCACCGGAGCGCCCAAATGGCGCTGGGCACGACCCGTGTGGTCTGAGCAGGCCTGCGGGGTCCCAACTGGCCTGGGGCTCTGTGCTTCCCTGAGGCGGGTCACGCACCTTTTCCAGCAAGTCTTGGTTTGTTCTGATGAGCAGCTGCTTCTCTTCAACCCACTTGGAATCCTAAGGAAAAGCACTAAATATGGTCACATTCATGGAAGCAAACAGATGACCAAGTAACAAACTTCTAGTGAGAAAGGTCACTTTCTATGAAACTGACGATGGAAAGGTCATAGAAAATGACAGCCGTGATGTGTCCTCATTGTCCCTGTCAACTTTTAAACCCCTAAAAGAGAAACGGCTGGTTTGTGGGGCATCCCTTCTCCACTTCATTCACGTTCCCCAAAGCACGATGACTTCATTCTGTCAGTCTAATGGACAGAAACGTGGCTCCAGGGTGACTGGTCCACACTGGCAGACCCTCCATGCCTGCGGAAGGCTGACCTCATACCCCGTGAACTGGCCAGAGCCACAGATATGCTTTTGTTCATTCTACTGTCTCTGCTTGTGACACCCTTCCCACGTTTCTTTGCCTGGCCATATCCTCCTGGATAAGTCCTGTGAGCACATGGCACCAAGTCCATCTTATCACTGTGGCACCCCGAGCCTGGCACAGTGCCTGGCACACAGGGACGGGGTACTTGGTGAATCGCGCAATGGGCAGATGAAGGAATAAGTAAAGGCATGAGAAGGCCTCTCCAACTCCCTTCTTTCTTCTCTGCTGGTCAGCCACAGAGCCGGGGCTGGGTAGAGGCCCCTCCCAAGCACCAGGCTGGGCCAGGTTCACCGAGTCTTGGTGTTCTAGGATGCTGAGAAGCAGAGGCCTGGCCTAGGGTCTTGTCCCAAGTGCATGGAATGCACAGAAGAGGCCCTGGTTGTCTCCAGGCTTCTGTCTCCCTGGCACCTGGCACCTGCGTCATTCCCATGCTGACTCACATGTGGGCCTCACAGGCTGCGAGCACCTGTGAGGAGTGGCTGTGCTCCACCCACCTTTTGTCTGTGGCATATTGTGGCCAAAAATGGCTGCAACCCTCCCTCCCACCTCTGTGCCCACCCCCTTTGCCATGTGACTCGGCAGCTCCTCCCAGCAGGTAATGGGGTCCATTTCTCCAACCTCAAAGCTGGGCTGGGCCATGCCATGCTCTGGCTACTGGGATGTTAGCAGAGGTGACCTGAGCAGAGGTTTGGACCCTGCTAGGGCCTTCGGCTTGCCCATTTTCCCTGCCCCAAATCATGGAGAAAGAAGCCAGGTGGGCCTCCCTGAGGCAGAGGCACCTGGCCAGCAGCTGGCAGGCTGTGCCCAGCCAAAACTGCTGATCCACAGAACTGTGTGCAAATAGAATCCCTGCTGTTTTAAATAACTAAGTGTTGGGGTGGTTTGTTACTCAACAGCAAACTGACCCAGTGTCCCAGGTACCAGTACTGGGCCTGGGATGGGTGAGGGCTCTGGGAAGTGCTTGCTGGATGAACAGCCACAAGCTTTGCCCCAGACTGGCGCCATTCTCCAGCAGGCATGGAGGGCAGAGCAGGCCACACAGAGAGGACCTACCCCCCTGGGGGAGGCTAAGTGCGGAAAGTAAAAAAGTTCCTCTTCAAAGTTTCCCTTCTTGTGAAAGAATAAATCATAAGTGTTAGAAATAATAGTTTCTTTCAAAAAACTAACTTCCTTCAAGCCTCCTTTGTTTTGTACTAATAACTCTTTGTTAAGCCCCTCCTATGTAGCTGTTAGATATAAGGGAATAAGTACATTCTAGGTCTTTGTACTTTAACCAAGATATTTGTTATAGACATGCTCAAACATGTCCCAGCTTGCAGCTTATGCCCCTTCCTTATTTGGAAACGTTATTACTTCTCTAAGTCTTTTTGCAAGCAGCTTCCTCTTTTCCTTTGTTCTCTATTGCCTTTACCTATCTAGAAAAGTTTTAAGTTGTTAGTCAGTTGGGTCTAGCTTAGACTGGGAGGTCCAGCTCCAGTCAATGGAGATAGGATGCAGCAGTAAGGACCCAATGTGTAAGGAATAAATATCCCTGCTTTTCTTTGTTCAATGTGCATGATTGCTGACAGGCAGCACCCTTTCTGCGGAAAGTAAAATTGCCTTGCTGAGAATATTTTTGTCTGAATGCTGATTTTTCCTTGCAGCACCAAGGAATAAACATTTACTTACAACACTAAGTTAGTCATAGACTGTGATCAGGCAAGTTACAGATATGTCGGCTCAGCCTAGAAGAGGGAAGCTGAGGCTAGCAGCCGGAAAAAAAAAAGGTCTTATCATCTGGCACCTGGATCTCTGCTCCAGCTACTCCTGGGTTCTCCTCTGTCCTCCTGCTTAAGGTATTAGGAATTATTATTAGCCCCATTTTAAAGATGAGGAAACTGAGGCACAAAGAGATCATGTAACTTGCCCAAGGTTATGCAACAAGGAAGTGGCAAAGCTGCCCTCTGACCCAGGTGGCCAGCTATAGTGTGTGATCTTTGCATCACAATCCCACCACACGGAGGATGCAGACCACGGTTTACAGAAGTCATTCCAGAGGGCTGGGCACTCACATTCCCCCACGCAGTCCATTGGTAAAGTCTGCTGTGGCAACCTACGCTGTGCCAGGCATGCATGCTGGTCACTGGCCGTCCACCTCCATGGGAACCTCAGTTTCAACCCTGAGCCCTGCAGCAGCCATTCTGAGCTCCTGGCTTTGCAGCTTTGCAGTGCTCTTCCAGAGCTGCTTCTGTTAAACTGCCTGGAATCTTTTACACCCCTCGCTTCTTGCCTGCTTTCTCCCACTGTGTCCCACTGGGCCTAAGACCTGTAGTAGACCTTGCCCGGCCTCCTCAGTCCCCCATAGATGCCTCTCTGCAGGTGGGGGTGGGGGCCACCAGACACTCCATCTGCCCACACCCTCCTTGGCACCCTCACTGTTAGTGAGGCCATGTGACTGATGAATTTTGCTGAGGCAGCAAACAGCCAAGCAGAGGAAGAGTTCAAGATGGGGCAGTTCCAAGACGATGGTGCTTCCTGTCCTGCATCCCTGAGAGGCCCCAGGGAGAAACAGGAGTGTGAACAGAATACACCTTGCCACATGGAGCCAGGGAGACATTCAGGTTATGTCACCTATGTCACCACAGCAGCACTTCTGACACAGAGGAGGCCGACTCATACTAACCTTTGGATGCCACCCCCTGAGAGGCCAGATTTCCACCCAGAGCCCCCTCTGGCATCTCCCCGACTCCAGAGGACAGGTCTAGGCCCAGGCATTGCTTTTCTGCTGTGTCTTACTGTCAACCGGGCCTTGCCTAATCAAATGCAGTGGATGGGTAGGTGCAGATGACTCTAACCTGAGCAGCACAGGACCAGACTGTTCTAAGACACAATCAGAGACCAGAGGTGGGGCCTCTGCAATAACCCAGGGTTAGTCATGGGTGCTGGTTCTTTTTCACAATTAAAATCTTGATAGGAAATGACAGCTCTTCTTCAGGTTCAAGTCAAAAACAGTTTTGATCACACCTTTGCTTTTGGAATCACCTCCTTTTTGTGCATGTGGCAAACAAACAAAGAAAAGGCCAAGTTAGAATGCCATACCTTGTTTTGATTTTTTAAACTCGGCACACAGGCTCAGTAGGAAGCACACCCGTGCCTGGGTTCTGCTAGTGTTTTTTCCTCTAGTGTCTCTGGAGCTCCTGATCCAGCCCCACAGAACATTCCCCTCGGCACATGGGTGAGCCCTGGGAACACCACCAAGGGGACAGAAAAGCAAAGATCCACAGAGCACAGATCGTTCCTGCTCACCTGTCCCTTCTCAACCAGTAACTTCTCCAAATCTTCAATTTTGGCCTGACATCTCAGCAGATCAGCTTGTAGCTGCTCCCGAGTCTGGAAGGGAAAAGACCAGGCAGTGAGCCGGTCACCTCCAGTGGGTGACAGGGAAGTGGAAAGTATCGTGCCTCGATGCAAGAAATGCCTAGGATCCTTATAGGCAAACCTTAGGAACAGGTTCCCTTTTAGGAGCCCATATTCCACCTTGCCCTACTAGAAGCATGGCTCAGCTTCAAACACAAAATCATTAAGAACGGAACAGCCTTGAGAGTTTAACAGGTCCGACTTGCCTGGTTTTACAGGCAAGGAAAAAGAAGCCTGGAGAAGGGACCCTGTTTTTCAAGGGGGTAAGTGAGCCAGAAACCAGCCACACTGGGGGTCCAGGACCAGCTCTCTGACCAAGTCCAGTCCTCACTGAGTCTGAAGCTCATTCAGCTATCATCAGACTTCAACACGCTTGCACACTTGTGTAGCCCCCGTCCAGGCCCCTTATCATCTACAGCAGGGGCTGCAAAGCAAAATACTTCAAGCACCAAGCAAGTCATAGAAATAAGGGAAGTCAACAGGGTGTGGGGTAACAGGGAGTGGTGGGGACTGTGGCAAGCCAGAGGCACATGACCCATCTCAGGGAGGTGCTGCCACTCAGCAGCAGCCACATGAAATGGGATGCCTGTTGCTGCCAGACATTCTGACCTTTCAAGAGAGGTCACAAACCTGGATTTCTCTGTGGAATCTCTTGACTTTTAAATGTTGGCAAGTAGACGAAATTTAAAAAGCGAAAAATCAAAAATGATTCCGCCCACACAAAGCCTCACAGTTTCCCTCCTCTGACCTAGATGATAAAGACTGAGCCTTTTATGGTGGGACAAGAAGCTTCCTGCCCTGCTGACCTCACTCCCCCTTACTCCTGACTCCCCCTTACTCCTGGCTCCCCCTTACTCCTGGCTCCCCCCACACAGGACCACTGCTGCCCCTGGAACAAGCTCCACGTGGGCATGGCCTCTCCTCTCTGCCTTTGCCATCAGATTCGCCAGGCAATGTCCCATTCTGGCCCATTACCTTTAAGACCACCAAAATCCATCCCTTTGTGGAATTCCCAAACAAGGCTCTGAAAAAGGGCACAGGCCCTCAGTCCGAGAAACCTGACCTTGACTCCCAGCTCTGCTAGGTACCATCTGGGCATTTGGGGGCAAGTTGTTCAGTTCTGAGCCTGTTTCCTCATTTGGAAGATGGGGTTAATTCCCCCCTGCCTCAGGGGACCAGTGTGGGGGTGAAATGGGGGAGGGGACGCAGGGAAGCACCTGTGTGTGCTCTCCGGGAGTCCCCCGCACTCACAGGAGGAAGGGAGAGCAGGCCCCAGTCTATGTGACTCCCAAAGGTGGGAGAAGGGCCAGCGGGTGGAGGTTTCCAGAAGGCAGAGCTCAGCCCAGCCTGAGGAATGGCGTGTCCTGGACCGAGGTGGCCACAGGGCCCAGAGTGCCTTGGTGGCTGGGGAGCACCCGGGAGTCCCTGCAAGTGTTCTGGTGGACGCCCCGGAGGGCGGGGGGCTCGCAGTCCTGGAGGGAGAGGAGCCTGAAGCCTGCAAGCCGGCCACGTCTGTGATTTTATCACTTAGTCTTAAATTCTGGACACGTGCTCTCCTCCAAACAGATGGCACAGGTGATGTGTAGCGTTGCTTCCTCTAACAGCTCAATGTTCCAGAGCTCCTGCCATCACACCGAGGATGCAGAGAGGGATCTAGAATGTCAACCGCAGCAAAGACCTTGCTATGGGTTCCCCACCACCTCTCAGAATCCCCTCTGAGTGTCCAAGCCAGGGTATGTCACACTTCTGGAAAGGACCTGCGTGATCTGGGGCCCCTCCCTCAAGCCCCCTGAGGCTGGCTGCACTCACCCGGGCCTCCCTCTCAGCATCCAGCGTGCCCCCGACCTGCTCCTGGAGCAGGGCATAGGCACGTTGCAGGGCCTGGTACTCCCGGGTCAGCTGGCAGAAGCGCAGGTCAGCCTCCTCTCGGGCTGTGGTCTTCACATAACAGAGAAGAAAACAAATAAGTGCATAATTACAATAATAAATGATTGATGATTGATTTTAATAACGAACATAAATAATCAAACACTTGCTGTGGCTTTGAGTGCCAGGGTCAACTTAGGCAACATCAAACAGCCACATCTCACAGTGCTGCCAACAGGTACTTGAGGAGCTTTGCATTGCCAGGAAGCAACTAGGGACTGGAGGAAAAAGCTGCTGGGAGGAGGCACCTCCTCAGTCATCAACGCTCCTCCCAGGAGCTCCCACCCACAGGAATCACTTGACTTATGTGGGAGCAGGTGGGAGAGAAAGGGCTGACACCACAGAACCAGCCCCAACTCCAGAAGCAAAGGTCCCCATTGTAAAGGGTGACCCCTCCCACCCAGCACCTCCCATTCTGGGAGTTTATCCTAAAGAGATGGCTGGGCATGGTGGCCCACGCCTGTAATCCCAGCACTTTGGGAGGCTGAGGCAGATCACCTAAGGTCAGGAGTTCGAGACCAGCCTGGCCAACATGGTAAAACTCCCTCTCTACTAAAATACAAAAATAGCTGGTCATGGTGGTGGGCACCTGTAATCCCAGCTAGTCGGGAGGCTGAGGCAGGAGAATTCCTTGAGCCTGGGAGGTGGAGGTTGCAGTGAGCTGAGGTCATGCCACTACACTCCAGCCTGAGCGACAGAGTTAGACTCCGTCTCCAAAAAAAAAAAAAAAAAGATGGCCACGTAAGCGTGTAAAGACACAAATACGATGAGCTCCATGCATGGTTCACAGGTGTGGAAAACGACACAGCATAAATCCCCCATCAGTGCGTGATGCTCATCCAAGGCAAAGCCCCACATGGCCACGAGAGAGGAGGAGGCAATCCCTTGCTCTGGTGCTGAAAGATGCCTATTACGTATCACTGGCTGGGAAAAAGCAAACTGAAAATACGCGTCCTGTTTTAAGTTAAACATAAAAGGCCCATGGCTGAGAACAAGACCCTAAAGGCTGAGTAGCCCAGTCCAGACCCCTGTGCAGGACAGGCTGATGGATTGTCGTGTGTCTCCAGCACCGGCCAGGCCCCTCCCTCCAGCCGGCACTTGGGCTGAGGCTGGTGGGCTGCCGGGGAGGATGGTGTATCTCTCCCAGCATGAGAAGGGATGTCAAGGGGACGACCTGCAGAGGTGACAGGTGTCCCCTAGAGTTTTGGCACAAAATGGAAGAGCAAGGAGAGGGCCACCTTGGGGTCGGATGTGCCAGCACCCACAGCACTTGCCACATTTTCCTATGGCAAATAGACCCATGGGAGGAAACCAGCCTAGAACTCATTCCAGATAGGATTCCACAGAAAAGGCCACCAGGAGGGGATGAGGACAACGAGCAGAGGTGTGTGGGAGGCGGACCATTCAGAGTCTTGGGACGTTGGGGCGCGAGGAGCTGCAGTGCCCAGTCCCTCACCAGGAAGCTGTGGGGTGCAGCACAGCAAGCGGAGCTCGTGGAGACCCGGAAAAGTGCTCCCCCAAGAGGCAGCACGATCCACCTGCCCCTGCCAGAGGGCACTGCCCTGAGGGCCAGCTACCCCGGCACATCCGCACCCCTTCCCACTCTTGCCCTTCCCTGGGCTCAGAAAAAGCCACCAGGGGCCTGCATGGGAAGAGGCAGAAGAGCGAGCTAGGGAAATAGCAGCCAAGCCTGACACAGGCCCCGGCAGGGAGCAAGGGTAAGGTCTGCGCTGAATGAAGTCTGCAGTTTAGGAAATTAATCAAATGTGACTATTCCTGTCACTGGAAGGCATAGTAGCCCACAAGGTCTGCCTGAGATGTCATCAGCACTCCTGAAAGAATTCACCTGGGGAAGGTGACTGGGAACGAAGCTGGTCTTTGCCCCCTCTCGAATCCACCTTGCTCAAGAACCTGGCTATACACCCAGGCGGGCACAGGTGGTTGGGACAGGGTGAAGTGGCGACTTTGGGGTGATGGGACTTCAGGGGCTCTTCACCTTCTTCTTTATATATTTTTGGATTATATACTTTATCTTAGTCAAGAAAGCAATGATGCTGTTCCTGCCCTGCAGTGTGTGCGTGTGTGCACACATGCGTGGGGACCAGGGAGAGACCATTATGCAGCAGTTTTAATTGCAAATGGTGAAGAAACCCAAGGCAACATTCCTCAGTGACTCAGCTTGAACTTGGCAGACACAGATTTCCTTGGTGGGGAAATCAGCGCCGGGGAAAGAAAGGGTCCCCACGTGCTGCCCTCCCATCGCCATTCATGGAGCCCACGGCCGCGGGGTCTGCCTTCCCTTCACGCCATTGGCTTTGATAATGCACTGGTAGGAGTGGGTCATCTGGGGTTCAGAACTACAGGCAAGGGAGCGAAACTTGCAACCACCAAAAGCAGGAGGTGCCGCCCCGAGAGCGTCTGGGGTGAGGTCCCACCCCCTCTTCAGGTTTGCTTACATCGTCCAAGTCTTCTTCAGGCGTGGCTGGAGTCCTGTCCGTCCTGTCTGTGTTGTAGGATGTTTCGGACAATGTTTCTGAGTCCACAGACTCCTCATCAAATCCAAAAAATGTCTCCACAACATGCTTCTGTAAAATGCAATTTGTATGATGTTAGCAATGACTGAGGATTGCCAGAGTCTACCAGCCCCTGGTTGTGGGCATGCCAGTGCAGGGGGGCAACGATTCATATTTGGGCCACTGGGGCATCCCAAGATGCGGTTGGTGGGCTTTGTAACTGACTGGGTGGGATAAAAGGTGGCAGCAGGTGGCAGATGACTCTAGGGTTTGCAGCCCGAGAGAGCTAGTCTGGCCCTGGCCCTGGCTCTCCAGCTGTAGACCTGTGCAAGCCACTTGGCCCCTGGAGTGCCAGCCTCCTTCTCTAACAAATGGAGTGAGAAGCCACCTCACCTGTGAGCACAAAAGGGGGCCACGCATGCCCTGTGCCCAGAAAGCAGCCCGGCACTCTGTCACACTCCATGGGCAGCGCACTGGCTGTACCAAGGAGAAGGGGGACAGGGCCCAGGGAGATGTCAAGTTCCAAGGAGAAGAACTGGATGAAGATGGACACCAGAGGGGGCAACAACTTGAAGGAGTGGAGAGCCCAGCCACAGTCCCAGTGCTCTGACTAGCATGGCAAATGCGTGGCCCAAGTCCCAGCCAGACCTACATTAAGAGACAATCTCTGCTTAACTTCATATAGAAAACTGGGAACATTCACAGAATGAGAAGCAATCGTGTAATAGACCTTCACGCGCCCATCACTCAGAAACAGAGACAAATTGTAAGGCTCTCTGTGCCAGCCTCTGAGTTACCCTGCTGGCACTTCTCCCACTCCAAATATCACAGGATATGGGCTTCATTCATCTGTCTATCCATTCATTCACTCACTCGGCAAACACTCGGCAAAAACTATGGGCCAGACATGAGGGCAGGCCTGGGGAATACAACAGGATCAAAACCAGGCCAGGTCCCTGCCCCAAGGAGCTTGCACCCATCCCCTGGGGGCTGCAGACATTGACCCACAATCACCAGATCAATGTCCCTTATTTTAGGAACATAGCTTTTTTGTTTTTTTCCCAAACAGCCCCGACAAGGATTTTTATTTGTTTTTACAATCAATGAATGCTTTTCAGACCATAAAGAAGGAATCAAAACTAATTCCAGAGCCCAGCCTGAGGCTCTGCTGCTCATCCAGAACACGGCTTCACCAGAGCTCCCCCAACCCACAGAGAAAAGCCAGGCACTCCCCACATACTAAGGGCTCCTCCCCGCCCATGTGGTTTACTCAAATTTACTATAAATGTGAGAAAAATGTGACTGGCACCAGAGTTAATAATGTGGTTAGGAAATAATTTAGACATAAGGCAGGGAAGATGCAGGGACATCCTTGTCACCTTACACAGTTTCTGAAGGGGCTTCAAGGGAGGCACCCACCACCACACGTCACCCAGAACGTTCTTGCATTTGGCACCTGTCTTTCTGTGCACTGCATCCCCCAACCCCCACATTCCTCCTTGCTTTTTAATATGCACAGGGAATATGCCTCACCCTCAAACTCCAGACTCATACGTCAGCTGCGTCCTCCATGGCATTGTGGAATCCTAGTGGGCAGTGACTTACCCCTGACAACATGCCTCCCACAATCTAACCTGAGTCCAGCAGCAGCAGCAGCTCATGCTTCAGTTGCTCAGGTCCCCATCCCAGGAATCCTCCTCTCTCTTCTCAGCTCTCACGCCTGCCCTCTCTGGGAGAAACGCTGTTGGCTTCACCTCTAACTCAAAATCCAGCCCTCTCACCCCCTCTCTCCATTGGCATCTTCATCTTGGTCCCAGCCACCAATATCTCTCTCTGGAATTATTAAAACCACCAACATCCATGCAGGCTACAAGTAGTCTGCAAGGCCCTGTGGGATCTACCTCCCATCCTGCCCTGGCATCATCCCTCCCTCCCTCTCCTCCTCTCCTCTCCTCCTGCTCTCCTCTCCTGCATGCCTGCCACGGGGCCTTTGAGCTCTGAGACACTTTCCCCACAATCCACATGACTCCTTCCCTAGATTCCCTTAGGTCTCTGCACAAACGCAGTCATGTGAGAAAAGGCTTCCTGGCCACCATGCCCAGGTCCCTCCTGCCTCATCCCCACCCCAGCTTCTCGGGCCTCCTTCTTTATTCCTTTCCATAGCACATCTCCCACCTGACGTAAGATCAAGCAAGCTATTGTGTTTACCGATAGTCTTCCTCCCACCCCCTGAAATGGAAGCTCCATGAAGGCAGGAGGTTGGCCCTTTTGTTCCCGACTGTATCTCAGGGTTAATGAACTCAAAGCCACACTAGTTTGTCTAGCCACAAACAGATTTTGTTTTGCACATGACATAATTTCCATTCATTCACACAGCTGGCATCAGTTGGGCACCCTGTGGTTACACGCCCCAGATGAGTCTCACTGGCAGGTACATGAGGACTATGGACACCATTGACTTCAATGTCATTTCTCTCCTTGCAGAGGCTGGAGACAATCATCTACTCAAACTTCCCCTCCGGATGGGAGCCCCACCTGACTTCAGGCGTCATGGACTCTTCCAACGAGCTCTAGAGAGCAGTGGTAGTGCCCTCCCATGGTGACAATGGCACCCACAGGAGTGATGCATCTGCAGCACTCAAGCTCTTCTGCATACACAGGTCATCCCCCTGCGCTCCAGGTTCCACATTTTTTCTGAGCAGCTGCTGAGCTGACCTTATTTCTTGCAAACACCGCTAATCGTAAGGCCTCTGGGGACGGGCCTTATTTGTTGCTGTAGCCCAGGAAGCATCCTCAAGTCACACACTTTCCAAACATTTAGGACACACTGCTGGGCTGTGACCATCCACGTCAGCGTCAGGGGCCCTCCTGGGGGTAATGACTCAGTGTTCAATTACCTAGGACGATCCATTGTGAAGACCCTACAGGACTACCAGTCAAAGACTTAACTCTCAAGCCCTAATACAGGGCATTAGCTACTGATGCTGTCAAAGACCCTGTAGGACTGCTAGTTAAGGACTGAACTCTCAAGCCCTAATACAGGGCATTAACTACCGACGCTGCCGCCTGTGTTTAAAGTAGAGCAGCCTTTGCAAACAGCCTAACTCCAGACGCAGTGGAGCCCCTGACAGTATCATATCATAGGGCCCCAGAGACCAAGACTCCACAGAACTACGCCGCTTTGAGGGAAAGAGGAAGCAGCTCTTAGGGCAGAAACCAAACACAAAAGGGTAGTCCAATTTGAACCATGCAGCAATGGAGAGGAATCCATGGCCAGGCCCAGCACCCACAGAGTTCCCATAGCAGCAAGGAGTTGTCTGGGACCCAACCCCTCAGGTTTTTATGCAGAGTATTTTTAAAAAACATTTTAACTTTTCTTTTTTTTTTTTTTGAGACAGAGTCTCCTTCTGTCACCCAGGCTGGAGTGCAGCGGCGCAATCTCAACTTACTGCAACTTCCATCTCCCAAGTTCAAGCAAGTCTTCTGCCTCAGCCTCCTGAGTAGCTGGGATTACAGGTGCGTGCCACCACACCTGGCTCATTTTTGTATATATATATATATATTTTTTTTAAGTAGTGACAAAGTTTTACCATGTTAGCCAGGCTGGTCTCAAACTCTTGAC
The DNA here is from genome assembly GCF_007565055.1 of Rhinopithecus roxellana. Classification (NCBI taxonomy): domain Eukaryota; kingdom Metazoa; phylum Chordata; class Mammalia; order Primates; family Cercopithecidae; genus Rhinopithecus; species Rhinopithecus roxellana. The sequence goes on from NC_044550.1 coordinate 134,283,439, forward strand.
CTCAAGTGATCCGTCTGCCTAGGCCTCCCAAAGTGCTGGGATTACAGGCGTGAGCCACAACGCCCGGCCTTAACTTTTTTGTAACATTTCATAACACTGGGTTAGTTTGTTTCCTTTAGAGAAAAGTTTTGTTGAGTGATTATATGACGCAGGAAGCCTGCATGTACTGTATATCTTGATATATTTGTGCCTTTATTAATAAAAAATAGAAAAGATATATTAATGTTTAAAGTGAAAACACAGTGGCTGTCTTCCTTGAAGGCAATGCAACTGGTTTTGCACTGCATTTTCCAAACATGCAGGAAATAATTCACCACCTGCTTCTCAAGGAATGAGGGGAGAACCGCCTAGAAAACATTGTTTCCTCTCATGATTGGCACATAGTGCGCTTTAAAAAAAAATGGCAAACACGAAAGACACTGTTCATTTTTCTGTGTCTCCACTCTTCTAAGAGTCTCTGGGTTTTTCCTCACAAGAGATACATTAGAAGCAAAAATGTCCATCATTTGCTCATTCTGAGCCCATCTACTGAATAAAACGGTAATTCCTCTAGCCTTCCATGTTCCTTGCAACCAAAGCCTCTCCTTGTTGACTTGTTTTTACAGATGAATCCAGATTCAGATTCAGATTCAGTTTTGGCTGGGCACAGTGGCTCATGCCTGTAATCCCAGCACTTTGGGAGGCTGAGGCAGAAGGATCTCTTGAGCCCAGGAGTTCACGATCAGCCTGGGTCACACAGTGAGAACCCATCTCTACAAAAAGTTATTTTAAAAGTTAGCCGAGTATGGTGGCTGAAGCCTGTAGTCCCAGCTACCTGGGAGGCTGAGGTGGAAAGATTACATGAGCCTGGGAGGTTGGGGCTGCAGTGAGCTGTGACTGTGCCACTGCATTCCAGCCTGGGTGACAGAGCAAGATCCTGTCTCAAAAGAAAAAAAATCAGTTTTGGCAAAATGAACGAAGAGTAAACACGTCTTCTCCATTTACACTCTGAATATACAGAGGAACACCTCCTTAGCGGGTCAAACGAACCAGAAGGAAAAAGAGAAGGTATCCCCAAAACAAATAGCCCCTCAACCGGATCCAGCCTCTCTCAACCACCTGTCTTCTCGTCTTCTTTTCATTTTCAACAGAGCTGCCTGTCACAGGCGGCAGCATCTGTCGGTCACAGCCGGGGACCTTCACAGAACCTCAAAAAACAAAACCCCAAACCAGCTGCCTACCTTCATGCTTATAGGTCATCTCCTGGCAGCCGGAGAAGTACAGGCACACCAGGGCGCAGAGACACAGGAAGAAAGAGAAATACAGCACCAAGAGGACATATTCCATGGTGGCGCGATGCTGCAGACACGCCAGCCCCTGTGCGTGGGCTTAGGCAAAAGACACCTCGTCGGTATCCATTTTCAGGGCTTCCTCCAGTCCGAGGAAAAAGCACCAGTTCTCTCCCCACGCACTCCCCTTTCCTCTAACACATCCTCCCCAGTGTCTCCCGGGTTTCCTGTGGATCCGTCTGCTGCAGAGTCCTGAGAACAGGAGTGCGCCAGAAGACGCACCTTCAGTAAAAGGGAAGCCAGCTCCAGGGCAGAGCCCCGATGCTGGCTCCACCAACCGTGGGCTGAAGGGAGGTTTCCAGGGGCAGGCTGGGGTGCATTCGTCACAGAGGACAGCTTCCGAGCCAGTTTATTCTCTGGGGACCTTCCTCCCAGATCCCATCCTCCCTGAGCCGAGAGCCTGTTGTCAACACCATGGCACAGGCCCTGGGTCCCCAGACAATCACAAAGTCCCCGGGGCAGCACTAGCAATGACAACGCCATGAGACATTCTCCCTCAGGACCAAACCAAGGAGCTGCCTCTGTCCTCATGTGTTTCTGAAATTTCTCTGCTATCCCCGGACCACCTCATATGCACCCTAGACTCGCCAAATTCATTGGCTTCTCTACCATCATTTTGTCAGCATTTATTTTAACATTTTTTGTAGGCCAAAACAAACCATTATCTAACCAAAAAACTACTTTTTTGAACTAGATCAAAGTCTTCAGATTCCCCTGCCCAGAAGGGGTGTCTCTGAGAGTCTTCCGTCTCTTGGAGAAGCGTCACCAGACATAACATCCAAAGCAAAAACTCTCATGCTAGAGAAAAAATGGACAGACTTTACCATAAAAAAGTAAAATGTCTGTACTTTGACAGATACCAAAGCAATATTAAAGGGCAATGGGCAATTCATAAAATAAATGCACATAGCAAAGTTCATGTATGTTTCAATTTCAACAGTGCATGATTCTCTGTTCCTTTGGAAGTGGCCATCAGATGAACTGTGTGACTGGATTGTGCTACTCAGTCTAGTGCCGACTACCCTTTAAGCCATTTTTCCTAATGAGGCACCATCTGACCAGGTAGTGTAGACCTGAGACAACTGGGCCTGACCCAGGCAGTGTAGACCTGAGACAGCGGGGGCCTGGAGGGGCAGGGCTGCAATCTGGAACCTTTGCCTCAAGCCCCTCCCCACGGGGCCTGAAGTCACCTCCTGAAACCAGGCAGGAGGCCAGGTGCCTAAAGGCCCAGCCTCTGCAACAGCTCCTCCCTGAGTCCAGGACTCACTACCCTGCTCACTCCTGGCGCTGGGGTTTCCTGCCCTGCGTGAACAAATTACCTAGAACCACCATAGGTAATGGCACCTGTCCATTCCCAAGTCTGCAAATGGGAGCCAGATGTCCCCATGGTGTTTGCTACCCTGGACAAGGTACCCAGGCAGCCTCTGTGGCCAGGTCAGCCTCCCAAGCTCTGCTCCACCCACACCAGCTGCAGCTCCTCTGGCGGTGCCTCCAGGACTGGCACAGACGGTGTGTGTGCTTGTCTGCTGAGCTGCCTGGGTGTGGTCCAGGACATAGCTCCTGTCTCTTCATAATCGTCCCAGTGTCCTATCCCCAGGACCCACATCTTCCCGAGTCCTTTACCAAAGGGCCCCCTGGCAGGTGGGACACGGAGCAATGCTCAGAGGGATGTCCCATGCTTCTGGCACGGAGCCTGCTGTAAAAGGAAAATAAAAACTCTGAATCCCAGTTCACTACACCAAAAGGAAAAACTTAAGCTGAAAGCTGAGTCATGCAAGAAGCTGCCTTTCCCTTTGTTCCTAAGCAGAGAGCTGTAGAGAAAAGATTAAGCATCTCCATAGGTAGCTGCTCCATGTTCACCTGATCTTATGTAAAGTGCTGATTTACTGAGCATGAGACAATTACATAATTTGGACTATTCCCCTACCTGCTCCTTTTCTCTCACAACCTGTGGATTCAGTCATGTGACCACACCCTCCCTCTTTCCCCTCCAGCCTGCTTTTCCCCTTTAAATACTGAAGCCTTCAAAATCATCGTTGGAGAAAGGCTCAGATCTGTCTCCAGGGTACATTCTTAATCTTAGCAAAATAAACTTCTAAATTGATTGAGACCTGCCTCAGTGACTTTTTGGTTTACATCAGCCACTCAGCTGGCAAGGCTGGCACCAAGTCCTGCTACCAGTGCCCTCTCTACCTTTGATCAGAGCTGCACGAAATGAGTCCTGATGGCTGCTGTGGAGGAGGGACCAGGTGACAGGGTCACTGGTGAGTCAGGGGGAACAAGTCCTTGCCCCTCCCAGCAAAGGGCCCACAGTTGCACACCAACCGAGGCCAGCCCTGAAGACAGACATGAAGTAGCCACTGGTTTCCTGCAGTTACTACTATTAGCCCCTCTGAGTGCGAGGCACTGTGCCAGCAGCTTCGAGTAGCTGGATCCTACGACACCATCCAGCCTTCATGAGCTCACAGACCAGTGACAGCCGTGGGGAAGGAAGCCTAGGAATAAGGTCAACTGCAAACAACCACGAAGGAAAAAATAGATAGCTTTGGCAAAACTTGCAAATGAAAAACGCATGCACACGATGAAAAAATGTTTGACTTTGAGAGTCCAAGGCAGGCAGGTCACTTGAGGTCAGGAGTTCGAGACCAGCCTGGCCAATATGGCGAAACTCTGTCTCTACTAAAAATGCAAAAAAAAAAAAAAAAAAAAAAAACACTTAGCCAGGCCTGGTGGCATGTGCCTGTAACCCCAGCCACTTAGGAAAATTTGGTTGAACCCGGGAAGCGTAGGTTGCAGTAAGCTCGCCACTGCGCTTTAGCAGGGGCGACAGAGCAAGACTTTGTTTTTGTTTTTGTTTTTGTTTAAAGATACTTGAGTGTCCCAGGCAGGCAAAGGTACCGCATAACCAGCCGCCAACACCTGTCCTTCCCTCCACCAGGCAGCAGGCTTGGCCTCAGGGGTGCGGGGATGGGGTCAAGTTTAGATAGGTCCTACGTGTTTTGCTAGGTCCTATCAGAATGGATGCAAGAGTCCTTGACAAAAATGACCCACCAGACCTCAGGCATCCTCCAACCCCTGGCAACAGCAGACCCAAGGTCATTCAGGGCGGAGGGGACATGGCACTGATGCACTGGCTCAGGAAAGGGCCTTTCCTTCCGATGTGCTTTGATGGTTCCCAGTGCAGCTCCCCAGCCCTCCATTAAAGAATGATTACTGCAAAAGGCATTGAGATCCCACCTCACTATTATAAATTAATGGGGGAGGCAGGTGTGGGCATGACCTGGGAATCTGCAGTTTATAGGCTCTCCAAAGGAAAGTTATTAAGTTGTAAGATAAAGGAAGAAGGAGACACTCTGACTTCCTGATCACCTGCTATGCACCAAGCAAAGAACCAGAAGCTTCCTTTGATCCCATGGATGTAATGTTCCTTTTACACATCAAACTGAGGTTCTGAGAGTTTAGATGACTTGGCCAATCCCATCCAGCTAGTAGCTAGGGTCTGACTCCCTTACTGCTTGGGGCTACAATTTCCCAACCTTATCCAAAATGATCGGTCCTACCTTCAACCAAGGTGTGTGAGTAAACTGTGCTGATGTTTAGCCATTATGCATATGCTTAGAACTCTAGGATGATATAGCTTCTGTGCAAGTTTCCATGGCCTGCAACACAATTTACTGCCACATGGCCAGAGGTCTAGGTCCTGAGCAAGCCCCGTACCCCAGTCCCCAGGACACGGCCCAAGGAACCACTCAGGATCCTTCTCCCCCAGCCTCTCCCTTGGGGCTAACGTCAGCTCACGCTGAACCAGCAGGCTTCCTGGGAAATGAGATAATCGACACCAATCTTGTCCCTGGAGGAGATCCCACAAGAGGACCGTTGGACAGGCCCAGTAAGACTGAGTCATGGCCCTCAGGGACACAAACACCCCAGGAAGACAAAGGCTGGTACCCTCTGCTCTGCCCTGACTGCATCTTCTGCAAACTTGAGTGTGGGAGTGGACTGGAGGTGCTCTCCTGCAGGGAGTCCAGGGAGGTTTGCTAGGGTCTTTCTCACACAGAGTCAGGAGCTGGAGAGCAGAGATAGGGCTGTCAGATTTCTGGAAAATTCTGGAACCTTCAATGCATTCACCACAGTACTCTGTCAAACAAAGCCCTGGGCAAAGTGTTACAGCACTTCCATGTGTGAGGGACAGAGAGTGATGGGGGCATTTCAGGGGAAAAAGAAACTAGTCTAGTCATCCCGCGGTATCCATGGGGGACTGGTTCTAGAACCTCCCACGAATACTAAAATCCACGGCTGCTCAAGCCCCTTATACAAATTGGTGCAGTACTTGCATATAACCTACGCATATCCTCTTGTACACTTTAACTCATCTCTAGATTATTTATAATATTGAACCTAATACAACGCAGATGCCCTGTGAACCCAGTCATGTGCAGCATAACAGCATCTCAGTCCCCAACAGTATACAACGACGGTCCCATAAGATCATAACACTGTGTTTTTACTGTACATGTTCTATGTTTAGATACACAAATACCACTGGGTTACAACTGCCTACGGTATTCAGTACAGTAGCAGGCTGCACAGGCTTGCAGCCTAGGAGCCACAGGCTAGACTGAATAGCCTAGATGTGTAGGAGGCTAGACCATCTGGGTGTGTGCAAGTACACTTCATGATGTTTGCACGACAAAGTCACCTAATGACGCATTTCTCAGAATGTGTCCCTGTTGTTAAGGAATGCATGACTGTAGTTTTAGACTGTGTTTTAGTGAATAATGAAAAGGAAAAAAGTCCAGGAGGTGGAGATTGCAGTGAGCCAAGAGCATGCCACTGCACTCCAGCCTGGTCAACAGAGCGAGACTCCGTCTCCAAACAAAAAGAAAAGGAAAAAAAGTCTGTATGTGTTCAGTGTAGATGCAACCATCCATTTTTTTTTTCCTGAATGATTTCAGTCAGAGGTTGGTTGAATCCATGGATATGAAACCCACAGATACAGAAAGCCAAGTGTACTGAATGCCTGTGGCCTGTGGTAGGGAAGAAAAAGAAGCTTCTTAGGCCTGAAAGGCAACCCTGGATTACAAAACCTGCTCGGGCCCAGATGGATCCAAGTGCCAATTCCATCCAGCCCTGCACAATGCCAGGATTAAGTAGGAACATGGGAGAAAACTTGGTCCACACTGAAGTCTACACTGAATCTTGAGAAAAAGAAAAAATGCTGGTGGGCCCAGGAAACAGTGAATAGAAAAGACCCTAAACCTACTCAGGAAAGTTTCTACACAGATCCCCAAATTCAGCCTCCTAATGACCCAGGACTATCTTCATTAAAGTGACCACACATCGCCGTTCTTCTGGGACAATCCAGTGTCATACAGGTACATTTTTCCAGTAAAGGCAATTCGCTTATTTAGTCAACAACTATTTAGGGACTATTTTAGTCAACACCTACTCTGTGCCAGGCAGTGAACAGGCCACAGTGGGCAGGACAGGCACAGCCCCTGTCCTTGCCCGTTGTACAGGCGATGTAGCAAATCATGATTCAATTCTAACCCTTTGTGAATTTCTCCTCCCATAAACATGTTCAGAAATCAGGAAGAATGGCCGGGTGCAGTTGTTCATGCCTGTAATCCCAGCACTTTGGGAGGCCCAGGCAGGTGGATCACTTGAGGTCTGGAGTTCGAGATCAGCCTGGCCAACAGGGTGAAACCCCGTCTCTACCAAAAATACAAAATTAGCCAGGTGTGGTGGCGCATGCCTGTAATCTCAGCTACTTGGGAGGTTGAGGCAGGAGAGTCACTTGAACCCGGGAGGCAGAGGTTGCAGTGAGCCGAGATCATGCCATTGCACTGCTGCGTGGGCAACAAGAGTAAAAAGTCTGTCTCAAAAAAAAAAAAAAAAAAAAAGAAGGAAGAAAGAAAGAAAGAAATCAGGAAGATGGGGGAAGAGAAACCTCTGTTTAATTCCAGGCATTCTGACATAGATTTTAAAAATAAAGTCTTGGCTCAACAATGGACTTTCAAAACCCCACGTGGAAGCTCTATGGGGTGCGTAATGCCACAGCACATCCCGTTAATGGGACAAACTGCACAATCTTTAGATTTGTGCCTTTTAAACATATGTCCCATGGTGAAAACAGCTGTTACACACACTCCCAGCAGCAGTGCCGAATGGTGCAACTTTTCCGTGAGGCAGGTGGGGTGGGGTGGGAGCGATGCTCTCTGGTCAAAGCCTTCTCGCCCTCTGAGCCACATTTCAACTTCGGGGAATCTATGCATGGAAACGATTCTGATTATGGACACAGCTTTCCAGACAAAAGCTGGTTGCTGTGGCGACGTTTACAGAAGCAGCAAGTCCAAAGGGAGGGGAAAGGGTAGCTAAATAATGGTGTAGTCACTTAATAACACGTTCAACAGTCAGGGAATAAAATAGAGCTGGGCCAGAAAGAGCTGTCTGCGTAAACAGAAGCACATTTACTGCAGCATCATTCATAGTGCCGAGGAGCTGAAAGCAATGTGCCCAACAATCGCAGAACAGTAAACCAGTTTATGGTCCATCTCCTCCACAGATTATGTAGCCATAAAAATTTATGTTTACAATGACAGCTATCACAGGATAAAGGCTGGCAGTCTAATGTTAAATAAAATCCAGGGTGCAAATGTGCATACCGCCGTTCCAGCTGGGGAAATGAATTAAAACAGCAACGCCAACGTGCCGGGGAGGCACCGCTGGTGATAGATTACTTTTTTTTTTTCCCAGATATTCTATAATGTGGTTCTATGTCTTCTATAAAAGTATATATTTAAATATAGGCTGGGCGCGGTGGCTCACGCCTGTAATCTCAGCACTTTGGGAGGCTGAGGCAGGTGGATCACCTGAGGTCGGAAGTTCAAGACCAGCCTGACCAACATGGAGAAACCCCATCTCTACTAAAAATACAAAATTAGCTGGGCGTGGTGGCACATCTGTAATTCCAGCTACTCGGGAGGCTGAGGCAGGAGAATCGCTTGAACCCGGGAGGCAGAGGTTGTGGTGAGCCGAGATTGTGCCACTGCATTCCAGCCTAGGCAACAAGAGCGAAACTCCATCTCAAAAAAATAAGTAATTAAGCAAAAAATAACATAAACAAATAAATAAATATAAACAAGTTATACTCAAACCACTTCCCATTTCTGAGTTTCTAAGGCCGATGTGCAGAGATTTGCCCGTGTTCGACTCAGCTTGGTGGGAAAAGCTTGGGACTCGCAGTCTCAGACTTGAGTTTGAAACTCAGCCTTGTCAATTTAATTTTTCTCTGAGTTTTTTCTATATTTTATATCTGTAGGTCTTCTACAGCTGTAAAATTGAAAAAATAATACCAACTACACGAGGTGGCTGTGAGAATTCAATGAGATGGTGTAAATACCCACTCATCCGCAAATCCAGGACCTAGCAAATCATCAGAGCCAGGCCACTCTATGTGGCATTATCTGAACACTGCAGTAAAGGCAGCCAGGAGGCAGCCTGGGAGCCAAATTGCACCCATAGCTATATTTTACGTGGCCCACAGGTATATATTTTACAGGCTGAGTGTCCCTTATCTGAAATGCTTGGGATCAGAAGGAATTTTAGATGTTTTTCAGATTTTGGAATATTTGCATAAACAGAATAAGGCATCTTAGGGATGGGACCCAAGTCTAACCATGAAATTCATTTGTTTCATACACATTTTATATATAATACATAGCCTGAAGGAAATTGTATACAATATTTTAAATAATTTTGTGCATGAATCAAAGTTTTGACCGTGTTTTCACTGCAACCTGTCACATAAGACCAGGTGTGAAATTTCCCTGGCCTCATGTTGGTGCTTAGAAAATTTCAGATTTTGGAGGATTTTGGATTTTGGATTTTTGGATTAGGGATGCCCAACCTGTATTCAGACCACAGTGTTACGGACATTTAAAATCCAACATTTATGTCCTTCAATTTCACATAAAGTAAGGTGTTATGGATTAAACTGTATCCCCTAAAAAGATAGGTTGAGGTCCTAACCTCAGTACTTCAGAATGTGACTTATTTGGAAATAGGATCACTGCAGAAGTAGTTAAATTATCATGAGGTCACACTGAAGTAGGATGGACTCCTGATCTAGCATGAGTGATGGCTTTATACGTGAAGCCACAGAGACACACAGGTAGAATGTCACTGAAAATTTAGGCAGAGATTGGAGTTCAAGCTGCAAACCAAGGACACCAAAGATTGCTGGGAAACTGCTCTAAGCTAGGAGAAGGAAAGGAAGGGTCTGCTATAGGTTTTAGAGGGAGGGATAATGGCTTTACTGACACCTTAATTTTAGCATTCTGGCCTCTAGAACTGTTAAGACAATACATTTCTTTTCCCTTCTTGTTTTTTTTTTTTTTTTTTTTTTTTTTTTGGAGACAGGGTCTTGCTCTGTCACTGAGGCTGGAGTGCAGTGGCACAATCATGACTCACTATAGCCTTGACCTCCTGGGCTCAAGCAGTCCTCCTGCTTCAGCCTCCCAAATAGCTGGGACTTTAGGCGCCACTACATCCAGCTAATTTTTAAAATTTTTTGTAGAGACAGGGTCTTGCTATGTTGCTCAGGCTAATCTCAAACTCTTGGGCTCAAGCAATCCACCCACCCTGACCTCTCAAAGTGCTGGAAATTTCAGGCATGAGGCACTGTGCCCGGCCTTTTTCTGTGGCTCTAAGCCACTGATTTTGTGGTACTTTGTTAAGGCAACCCTAGGAAGCTAACAGATAGGGATTTACATTTATCTTGAAAGACTAGACTATCTGATGCCACCAGTCCACCTTCTTATAGCAACCAGGATTCAGGGCCCAGTTTGCCACAGTCCCCACCACTCCCTATTGTCACCCTGACACCAAGACTGTATGCCCTTGACCATTCACTATCACATTTGCACAGCCGTTTTCCTTATAGTTGAGAAATATTTCTCTATAACCACATCTCGATCAAAAGATAAACCAAACTGGGCACTTGTATTCAATAAAAAGGAGAGGAGACCAGCCTAGCTGACATGGAGAAACCCTGCCTCTACTAAAAATACAAAAATTAGCCAGGTGTGGTGGCACATGCCTGTAATTCCAGCTACTCAGGAGGCTGAGGCAGGAGAATTGCTTGACCTGGGCGGAGGAGGTTGCAATGAGGCAAGATGGCATCACTGTCCTCCAGCCTGGGCGACAGAGCGAGACTCTGTCTCAAAAAAAAAAAAAGGGAGAGGAAACCTGTGTCTTTGTGGAAGCAAAAAATAGGTTTATGGGTTTAAAGGCAAACTATGTTTTTGTTTGCTTGCTTGTTTTTGGTATCAGTTCCAGATTGGTCCATGTGGGCATTTGAATTTTACAAGCCCGGCTCCTTCAGACGCTGTTACTAGGAAACAGCCGACCTATGTTTTCCAAGAAGACTACAGTTCTGCGTGATTCCAAAAAAACACAAAGCTCCTGATTATTTTCAGAACAGGATATGCTCTGATATAAACCAACCCTGAATGTCCCTTAAATCCTTCAAAAGGTTTAAGTATTTATGTTTTTAATTTTGGGTGAATATACCCTGAGGCCTAAGTAGAGAATTCATCAGGAAGTTTCCCATGAATAAATTACAATAACTGGGTCGCATGACACGGCCATACTGATGTTGCTTTGAGAGACAGCGATGACAGGCTTTTCATCATCAGGCATGCTGAGTTGTGTGTGTCTGCTTCAGGACCCCTGTGAAACCTCCCCCCTCCCACGACCCATCTGCCCTGCAGATCTGTGACGCAGTGGCAAGGCAGGGCAGGTGCACCATCGCAGGCTCACCTTGGGCGGTTTCAGACTTTTCCCTCGATGCCTTTTGGAGCGCAACAGCCGTTCTCTCTCCTAGAAGGAAACACAACGGTTGGCATTTCCAGCCAGCCTCACATCTCACGAATCAAAGCCACTGGCTCTCAAAGGGAGCTGGGCCTGCCCATCCGCACCAGGCATGGCTAGTTCAAGTTCTAAGTGCCCAAGTGATGGCTGCTTCTCTGAACTGAGAGCTACAGGGAGAGTTTATTATCCATCTCTTTGACTTTATTGTTATTTCATTGAAATATATTCTTCACCCTAAACTGCACTGAGTCTTTCGTGTAACGAAGCAAAGATGGATGGATGGATAGATGGGTGCATAGGTAAGTGGATGGAAGGATGAAAGAATGGATGGATGGATGGATGGATGGATGGATGATGGATGGATGGATGAAAGGAAGAAAGAGAGAAGTTAAAGAGGTAGAGGGAGATGGAGGCAGGCAAAATGAACATGACAATAATCAAAGCCTTTTCTAGAATTTTGATCACTAGCTTTTCTATTCTTTGAAGACCAGTGCATGGAACCATCACACACCCTCTTCGGTGACCAGAATGCATTCTGCTTCTAAGATCCAACTAAAGCTCCCTGCAGGTGCTCTCTGCCTGTTGCCTAAGCTCCTTTCACAGAGAGCTGTGGAATTCTCTGGATGTAATTCCCCACCTGCTTAGGACATACTCAATCCCCTTTGATAGATCCATGCCCCATATGCACATCCAAAACTCACACAGGCAGCCTTAGCAAGGTGCTGGTCTGATTATAAGGTTCAAGTGTGTGGGCCCAAACTCACAGTCTGCCAACTGCTAAGCTAAAAACCAACCAACCAACCAAACAAGAAGTCTTCTCTGGAACAGATCATGCCAAGTCTCTAAAGGCCAAAAGACATCCTTAAAACTGATACTGCTTCTTAATCACAGCAAGCCAGGGAGAAGATGTGAGAAAAGGGTAGCCATGGAAACTGTCCCCAGGTTTTAAGCCAAGGCTGCTTGATGGCAGAATGAAGCAGGAATGTGCACACCAGGGTGAGCTTGGTGACCCCCAAAGTCAGCACTGCCTGACCCTGACCCAGCTCAGTAGCATCACCCTGAGCCCCAACGCCTGTTCCTGACACCCATGTCACTGGTGCCACCCCCACCAGGGGCAGCCGTGCCAGCTGTGCTAGATGTACCAGTGAGAGGTCGTCAATGACGTGCTGCTGCTCCAGCACCTGCAGCCTCAGGAACTCGATCTCCTGCTCATCCCTTGTCAGGCTGAGGTCATTCAGGGAGGTGTGCCGCTTCAGAGAGGCCTGCGCTGACAGCTTTTCTTTCTGCAGCCACAGGGAGACAGACCACCACAGGGTTAGCCACCAACAACGTCTGCGAGGGACGGCGCTGGAGTGGAGCTCAGGGGTGCAGGGACAGAAGGATGGATGGGAGGATGAAAGAGATGATGGCCTGATATGGTTTGGCTGTGTCCCCACCCAAATCTCATCATGAATTGCAGCTCCTATAATTCCCACATTTTGTGGGAGGGGCCCAGTGGGAGATAATTGAGTCATGGGGGTGGTTCCCCCACCCCATGAATAAGTAGTGAATAAGTCTCTGATGTTTTTATACCGGGTTTCCCCTTTTACTTGGCTCTCAATACCATGTAAGATGTACCTACAGCCTTCCACCATGATTGTGAGGCCTCCCCAGCCACATGGAACTGTGAGTCCATTAAACCTCTTTTTCTTTGTAAATTACCCAGTCTCAGGTATGTCTTTATCAGCAGTGTGAAAACGAACTAATACGTGGCCATCTTGTCCTGTGCTGGAAGAGGGGACAGGGAAGACCAAAGCCAAGCCCAAGGTGGGGCTGACCAGCACACTGCTGACAGGAAGGGATGGGCAGGGCCTGGGGTTGGAAGATGACATCTGAAATGAGCCTAGAGAGCTGGGAGGGGAAGGCAGGGGAAGGAGAGGACTCCACACAACAGCAGTTACACACACACACACACACACACACACACACACACACACACACACACACCTGCACCTGCTACAGTGCAGACAGCAGAGCGTGTGTGCTATCAGAGCCTCTGTCTTCCTGGCTGTAAAATGGGGGTTGATACTACTCTGAACACTGAACCTGAAAGCATTCTGTAAACTGTCAACTATAAGACACCTGCCCCGACCACAAACACTAGGCATCCTAGCTGGAGGAGAAACCCCTCGGCAAAGCATCGCCAGCAATCATCGTAATGGCTTTCACATGCTGGGTGTCCTCTGGGCCCATTCCCTATGAGGTCTTTACATGCTGTCATTTCATCTCTTGATGATCCTCCAGTGTTGATATTTTCATTCCCATTTATGCATGAAGAAACAGAGGCTCAGAGAGAATGGGGGATGTGTTTAAGGACACAGCTGTCTGACTCCTTCCGGGCACAAACACCCACAGCACAGTGAATGTGAGACAGGTGGAGAGAAGGGAGAGACATCTGTGACTGACGCTGCTCCTGGTGCTTCGTGGGGAGGTGGCAGGTGGGGCTCAGAACATGTGAACTGGGAGGTTCAGGGCTGGAGAATCCCAGACAGAGTTGGGAGTGCCAGGGCTGGTCCCAAGGGGCCCACAGCTCACCATTTCTACGTTTTCCCGCGTGAGGTTCTTGATTTTCTCCTCCATCCTCTGGATACTCTGCAACAAATCCTCATTCTTCTTGTTCATCCGTTTGTTTTTCTCCACCAGGGGCTTCAGCTGAACCTCGGTCTCTCGTGAGCGTTTCAGCTGTGGTTGGAAACAGGCACAGAGGCTCAGACAACTTGACAACAGACGGCCGAGGTCACAGCACCAAGGTGAGCAGACACTCAACCCGGTTAGGACCCCTTCTGAGGCCAGTGTCCTGGATGACACATTGGTTTGCTAGTTGCATGACAATGGGCAAGTTCTCAGCCTCAGTTTCCTCATCTGTCAAATGAGAATCATGGCAGCTCCTGTCTCCTAGGCACATGGTGAGAACTGAATGCAGAGTGGTAGTCTCCCCAGTGTTATTTTCATGGAAAGAATGAGAAACAACTTAAATATCTATCAATATTATGACAACTACAGGCACAGCCACCACATGTGAAAGGGGGCACCTTCCCCATCCTCATGTTATCGACAAAGAACCTGAACCCAGAGAGAGGAGGCAATGGGCCCACCTTCACAAAGAAAGTGCCAAGAATGCTTTGCACTTTTGCAAAGATTGGTGGTTTGAGTTCACCAAGAATCAAACACAAGGGACTGACTCTAGACCCCTGCGTTTACTCCCCAGGCTGTAAACGTTAAGGTAAAATATTCTGATGGTATAGGTTGAAATATAAAATGTGCCATGAGACCCATGCATTCTACTTCTAGAAACCTACCCCACCCCCCAAAATGCCATGTAGAAGATACATACGTGTCTTTACTGACTTGAACCTTTATTTAAAGTCAGTAAAGACCCATATGGATCTTCTACATGGCATTTTTTTTTTTTGAAACAGAAGGTAGGTAAAATGACATGGGTTATTTTGACAAAGGGTCTCACTTTGTCACCCAGGCTAGAGTGCCGTGGCATGATTTCAGCTCACTGCAACCTTGACGTCCTGGGCTCAAGTGATCTCCCACCTCAGCCTCCCAAGGAGCTGGAACTACAGGTGTGCACCACTGTACCCAGCTAATTTTTTTGTATTTTTAGAGACAGGGTTTTGCCATGTTGCCCAGGCTGGGCTCAAACTCCTGAGCTCAAGGAATCTGCCCACGTTGGCTTCCCAAAGTGCTGAGATTACAGGCATGTGGCACCTCACAGAAATCCAGAAAGCGGCAACAGCCTAAAGATCCACCACTGAGAAGAGACTTCAACAGACCATGGTATATCCACACAATGTACTACCAAGCCACTGGTAAAAAGACAAAGACAGATCTATAAGCACTGATGGGGAGTGCTGTAATTGATCCATGAAGTGAAAAAAGCAAGTTGCAGAACAATACACAGCAGGGGAAAAAACCCAATTCATAACCATAAAATAAAACAAAGTCTCTTGGTGGGTTTCAAGGCATTCATTTAAACATTAAAAACATGTAAGAACCACCCCAAACTAGCAGTAGTTACCTCATGATTTTAAGATTGAGGCCGGACATGGTGGCTCACGCCTGTAATCCACGCACTTTGGGAAGCTGAGGCAGGCCGATCACTTGAGGTCAGGAGTTCAGGACCAGCCTGGCCAACATGGCGAAACCCCATCTCTACTAAAAATACAAAAATTAGCCA
This sequence comes from Rhinopithecus roxellana, assembly GCF_007565055.1. NCBI lineage: Eukaryota > Metazoa > Chordata > Mammalia > Primates > Cercopithecidae > Rhinopithecus > Rhinopithecus roxellana. Next base: position 134,298,865 of record NC_044550.1, read on the forward strand.
GGCATGGTGGCAAGTGCCTGTAATCCCAGCTACTCGGGAGGCTGAGGCAGGAGAATCGCTTAAACCCGGGAGGTGGAGGTTGTAGTGAGCTGAGATCACGTCACTGCACTCAAACCTGGGCAACAGAGCAAGACTCCACCTCAAAAAAAAAAGATTGAAGCGTTGGCAAACTTATCAGTTTCTACTTTTAACTACTTCAGTCTGATCTGACATGTTTCCAGAAGCCTATGATTTTTCCTAATCCACTCAGTAAACTATTATGCAGCTCATGAGTATTTATGAACTTATAAATATTTAAATGAAGAGTGGAGACATAATATTAGATGTACAGTCTGATTAAAGCAAAAAAAAAAAAAAGCCTTTAAAAATACTGGAAGGAAGCGAATTTATTTTGATCCTGTTAAAGTTGTGGAAAGGTGATACTTATTGACACTGTTCACCACTCATTTTTTTCAAATATTCTTCTGCTATACTTCCCTTCATAATAGAAATTAGAATAAACATAAAAATTATGAGGCATCTGTCAAGAAGTTGATGTATCAACTGCCATTACATAAAAATTAGTTTTGCTCTTATCCAGAAAATGTAAACATATTCATGAAATTGCTATTTTTACTGGAGATTTCTTTTTTAATCAGAAGTCTATGTTCATTATTTTTACAAGTAATGTATAAGTTTTAGTTTACAAGTATATACAATTTTATGCAAAAAAGTAAATAGATAAGCACAAATTAAAATTACCCATAATTACACCACCTAAAAGAATAACTTCTAGCCAGGTGTGGTGGCTCACACCTGTAATCCCAGCACTTTGGGAGGCTGAGGTGGGCAGATCACCTGAGGTCAGGAGTTCAAGACCAGCCTGGCCAACATGGAGAAACCCCATCTCTACTAAAAGTACAAAATTAGCCGGGCATGGTGGCGCATGCCTGTAATCCCAGCTACTCAGGAGGCTGAGGCAGGAGAATCACTTGAACCCAGGAAGTAGAGGTTACAGTCAGCCAAGATCAAGCCATTGCACTGCAGCCTGGGAGACAAAAGCAAAACTTTGTCTCAAAAAAAAAAAAAAAAAACAAATAAAACAAGAATAACTTCTAATATTCAAGATGATGACAATGTATTATTGTTCTGTAAACTGCATTTTTCATTTAATTTACTACGAACACATTTCCATGTCAGTTAAATAGGGTTTCCATCATCAATCTTAATGATAGTCTAGAATTCATTGTATAGATATTCCATAATCACTATGCCCCATGCTTTAGTATTGAACAATCCGGTTTTTTGGTTTTTTAATTTTTGATTTGGTTTGGTTTGGGTTGTTAATATAAACAACACTGCAATGAACATCCTCTCCATGCTTCTCATGGAACTTCTCCAATTGTTTGCTCAAGATAAGTTCCTGCAAAAACAAATGGCAGTAAGAGATTTCTTCAATGAGCATGTGTTAGATTTTTAATCAAAAAGAAGTAAAAAGTTAAGTTCAGAGAACCAGAAGGCCTCTGCATTAACTTTCTGTGCAGGGCATGTTTCGGGGACTCAGGGCCCCTTCTTTGCACCCTGCGAGGCACCGCCTGTCTCTCAGGGCTGCTTACCAGTTCATTCCTCTCATCTGCCAACAGCGTGTTTCTGTCTTCCAGCTTCCGTATCACTGAATTCAGTTCAGCAATTTTTAGTTGAAATCGCCTCACATCTCGCTCGTCCATATGTTGATCCTAAAAAAAAAAAAAAAAAAAAAAAGTCAAGACGTAAATGTACTTTAAGAAGTTGTGTGGAGCCTTCTTAGAAAATTCACATGACATAATGGGTGAGATCCTTATTCAGGGGCCCACATACCACACAGCAAGGTGGGGAACACGCAAGCCCACTGCACACCTGCGGAAGACTCCACCTAGAAGGCCACTGAGACTTCAAACCCTTCCGTGGCTCCTCCTTGGGGACCTTGTGGTCAGGCCCCTCCCACCCTGTCTCTCTTACAAAGGCCACCATGCACCGGCACCTCACACAGTGTCCAGCACTTTATAATTTATAACAGGAATTTATCCAGGAATTTATAACATCCCCTCCAATACTGAGTTAAAGAGTCAATGAATGAATGAATACATGCTGCCTCAGTGTCCTCTATGGCTGACCAGAAGAATGCCCCGTAAATGGATGGGGGACCAGCCTGAGGCTGGCACAAGCTACTGCCCCTCACCTGGACGCCCATGAGCTCCACCATGTCCCCAATCCCTGGCGGGAGCTCTCTCTTTGGGCTACTGTGGTGCCGCTCGGCCTCCTTGACCTGAACCAGCTGCTCATCCAAAGCCTCTTTCTGCAGAAGCAGCTTCTGGGTCTGCCCAGCCTGCACGCCAAGTTCCTTCTCCAAGGCCAGAATCACACGGTCTTTCCCTTTGATCTCATCCATCTGAAAAAGAAAAAGAATAAGCAGTCAGCCCTAGGGGCTCGTGACCAAGGAAATCTCTCTCCTGCTTGGGGCCTTCAGCCCAGGGAAAGGGCAAAGCAGTGTCTCGGGCCTGAGTCAACTGAATTCAGTAAACTCCAGATGCAGAGCAAGCATAGCCCACAGCCCAGGGCTTGTTCCCCGTCACTGCCCCAAGACAGAGGAGACAAAGCTAGGGGTTAAGGCACATATATATTCAATCTGACACGCATACTGACATCAATGTATGCTCCTGTCTCTCCTATGTTAGCAAAATAAAATAAAACACTGCCGGCCCCCAGCCACGCCTCTGCAGCTCAGCTTCTTGGCAGAGTTGGCTTCTCTCTCCGTCTCCAGGCCCATGTCTCCTTCTCAGTCATTGACCCTCTCCTGCCTGGCCACAGCTCCCCAACCCTCACCACCAGACAGCTCCTGCCAAGGTCACCAGTGCTCTCCTGGCCACCGAACCCACCAGACAACATTCTGTCCTCCCGCCCTGACCCCGTCACTCACTCCCTGACTCACGACCTCCTGTTCCCTCTCCCCAAGGCCACTTCCCAGTTTCTATATTCTTTACAGGGTGTCTTGCTCTGGCTGTCATTGAAGCCTGGAGTTTCCGAGGCTCAGACCTCTTCTCACTCTGTATCCTCTCCCAGGCAGCCAGGTCCTTTCCAATGGTATCAAGCCCACAGATGCAGCAGATCTTAAACACATGCCTCAGCCCTGACTTCTCTCTGAGTTCCACAATCACAGAACCAGCTGGCTGCTTAACACCTCTGCTTGGATCTCGGAGGGACCACAGCTTCCCCACGTACAAACCTGAACTTAATCTTCAGTTCACCCCCAGCCCTGTCTTGTCCAGCCTTCCTACGGGGGAGTGTCAGAAGGGACACAGGCTCAACACAGTGGGCCGGGTGACAGTGCGGAAACCACACCAAAAAAAGTATGCAGAGGAAGTGTCAGCCCCAGGTCATCCACTCTGGCTTTTTCTGGATGCTCCAGTGAGGGCACTGTCCTGGTTAGATAGCAGCCCCCCAAGACCCATGGCCTTCCCGGAACTTCAGAAAGGAACCTTATTTGGAAAGAGGGAAACCGCAGGTGCAATTAGTTAAGATGAGGTCATCCTGGAGCAGGGTGGGCCCTTATGACTGGTGTCTTTATCAGAGGAGAAGATAGACACAGACGGGAAGGCCGTGTGAAGATGGAGGCAGAGGCTGGAGGGACGTGGCCTCAAGCCAAGGAACTCAAGGTCAGCTAGCAACACCAGTATCAGGAAGAGGCTGGGAAGGATCCTCTTCCACAGCCTTAGGGGGAAGTGTGGGCATGCAGACACCTTGATTTCAATCTCCTGGCCTCCAGAACTGTATGGGAACACATTTCTGTCATGTTAAGCCATGAAGTTTGAGAGTATTTGTTGCAGCAACTGCAAGGAAACAGATGCAAAGGCTCCTCCTGCTCAGCCCGCTCATGTAGCAGGTTACATTTCAGTGGATTACAATCCAAAGCTCTTACTTCTAAATCATATATACCTTGATTTCAGACACAGACTGCCACAGCAGAGAATTTAGGTGAAGGGCCCTGTTCTGATAGCAGAGAGAAGCCAGCTAAAATCCCACCCACCCCCCAACCCTTACCATATGACCATGGGCAGGTTGGGCCACCTCTCTGACTCAACTTCTGTCTCTGTAAAACGTGGACAATAAGAAGACTTTAGAACCAACTCTTTCTAACTGTTGAGGAGCTTTAGAGCAACCATGGGAAGAATCTGGCACAGTGCCTGGCATATCGCAAGCCTGCCATCAGTGTTCGCTGCCACTCTTAATCTCTTCTAGCCCCTAGGTAACACGAGGCTATTTTATTTTAAAAGAAGACCACTAAAAACTGAAAAAATAACATAGCCATGAGAGAAGAAAGGAAATGATACCCCTAGATTCCAGACTGACAGGTTTTCCAGCCAAGTACCACAGTGCTACAGTTCTGATGTGGAATTTCTGTCACTTGCAACCAAAATAATCCTAATCAACATAGAGTTCAGGAAAGAACCACAAACTCGCCAGGGGTATCACTTCTCTCTTATGTGCTGGTTGGGAGCTAGGCACTAATTTATACTTAAGAGCTCCCTGAGGCACCTTCTTTGGAAGACAAAAGGCTGTTTCCATCGGCCAGGATGATCTCCTG